>NC_000067.6:26644010-26786510 GCF_000001635.26 Mus musculus
TACTTATTAATGAAGGCCTCTGGGTAAAGCAGTGAGTTGTTTGAAGCAATTACAGATAGTTTCATTTTAAAAACCAAAGTAATTGAAAAATTAAATATTTAAGGAGTTGTTTTTGTTGTATTGTGAAAAAGGCTTAACAACTTCAGATTTATAAAATTCCCACAATGATGCATGATAAATGGAAATACCCTTTTCCCATAAGAAGTAAGCTATGTGTCATAGGATTCTATATTTCCTATATTATACGTAACTCTGATGCTTGATTGACCTCCGTTTTGTTTTTTGTCTAACATACTAAAGCAAACCTTATTTTCACTTATGGTGAAACTGTTAGAACTATGCTATCTATAGAGATTAATTAATTTTATTTAGTAGTTAATGTCACATATTATTTAAGAAAGATGCAGGTAATAAGTGGTCTATGTAATTAAAAAATCATCAACAAGTTTTCTACAAGTACTTCCTTTAAAAAATTAATATTCGGCATAAGTAATTAATACTGGAAAATAATCAGTTATTCATTAAGCAGATAGTTCCCCAAATAACCACACAGAGACCTTTTGATACCTGGGTACACTCTAAAGAGCTCATCTAAGTTAACCTGAAAACCTAGCTGCATCCAGCCAAGTGGCTAGCTATACCTTCAAGCCTATAGTCGTGTCTGTCTCCCCTCATGTCTTCTTCCCACAGTTCCTTTTGCCTTCCAGAATGTCCACCTATCTAAAAAGCTTTAGCATTTTATTGACCAACTAACTGTGGAGCAAAGTGTGCACAACAAATCCTGGTGTACATGAGTATTCACTTTTCTTGGGGAAACAAGATCTAGGGGTACAGAATTTAGCATTTGAATTCAGAGCAGCACCAGACTAAACCCAACCATTCATAAGCAGCAGATCTATGGAGTAAGAGGCATAGAAATGAGCTCGACAGCTTCATAGGACTTGTGCAGGTCCAGATCACATGAGGTTCCAAACCTGACAGGAGAAGCAGACACAAAGCCTGATCCATAAGGCAGAAGATATCTCCAAGTTGACACCTACTTGTCAAAGAAAAATTAGTTTTCTCCAATAAAGTCTTACCCAATATCCAAACCATACTTAGTGCAAGATACTATACCAAACACTATAAATAGAAAACAGAAAACAAACTCAATAGTAGTTTTGGACAATTGGTTTTATTTTTGAACCTCATGTTTGTTTGTTTGTTTGTTTGTTTTCTTTTTGTTGTTTTGCACTCAGACATGGCAGGCTCACAGGAATATCTCAGCATTGGAAATGGAATTAATTTGACAGGATAGAAATGATAAAGGATGTTTACAGGATAAATAGTTATAACATGCCTAAACATGCATATGCCACAAGCATATGTAAATTCAGAATGTCTACAGCAAAGTATGTGCATCTAAATTACATTCAAAAGAAACATGCAACACGTCTACTTTCTCAAATAAATTATTTATTCTCATCATTTTCATGAGTGATTTGTGTAATCTCCAATAACACATTAACTGCATTATTATTGTTGTTGTTGTTACTTTTTAATACAGGGTTTTAGTACTGTAGCCCAGACTGGCCTGAAATTCACTGAGTGACAATCTCCCTTAGCTTTGGCCATAAATTTGATTGAAATAACCTAGAATGAAATTAAAAGGAAGACTGAAATGAGGGATTGCTTCCATTAGGGTTTTAGAGGGTTTTATCAAAGCAACTAAAATAAAACAGGCTAGCAACGAACCATTGGACTGAGTACAGGGTCCCTAATAGAGGAGTTAGATAAGGGAATGAAGGAGTTGAAGGGGTTTGCAACCCCATAGGAAGAACAACGATATCAACCAACTAGACCCTCCAAAACTCCCAAGGACTAAGCCATCAACAAAGGAGTACACATGGCTCCAGCTGAATACACATCCATCCAGAGGATGGCCTTGCCATGCATCAATGGAAGGAGAGGTCCTTGGTCCTTTGAAGGCTTGATCGAGGGAGGGCGGGGAGGTGGGAGTGGGTGGGTGAGTGAGTGGAGGAGCACCCTCATAGAAGAAGGGAGAGCAAGGGTATGATAGGTTGTTTCCAGAAGGGAAGGAAACCAGGAAAGGGAATAACATTTGAAACGTAAATAAAGAAAATATCCAATAAAAAATGTAAAACAAACAAACAAACAAAAAACAAAAACAAAATCTAGTTCAATAGCATCCCAGGCTGGCCTCAAACTCATAGCCATCTCCTATCTCAGCATGTCAGATGCTGGAGTAACAAGCATAAGGCACCATACTATGTGTCTAAAACTTTAAAAAAAAATATTGCTGGAAAAGCTTTGCATGACTCTGACTTATAAAAGCAAAAGTTCAAGCTCTCCAACTTTTGGAATGCGTTTTCTGCATAAGAAAAATGCCCAAATTAGAAGAAATAAATGCATGTGCTAATATGATAGGAAAATCATAGTTTTAAATGTATATCATCGGAATAAAAGCATCTCATTTTCTTAATTCTGTAATAAGTAACAAGGAGTGATTACACAATTTTGCTGCAATTTTGGAATATGTGCCCCACACACATACATACACAAGCAGATTTAGGGGAACTAGTACATCTCCTAGCTCCCAGCCAATATCACAGCTCTCTTATGGGAATATGCTAATATAAAACTTTTGAGCGATTCAGGCCTTGCTAATGACCTTTAAAGTCACACTGATACTAAGGGGCATCCATGTTGCAAGTTTTTTTTTTTTTTTGTGGTGTATTACCACAGCAACCTTTTGAGTCAAAAGATGATATAACGCAATGCCTTCATATGATTTTGCATATTTGGATACTCATAAGTGAAGTCAATATTTCTGGGGCAAGAAGGCATCTGGTAGGACTGTATTTCTGATTTCCTCCTGTTTGCCCTTCTGATAGTGCTCCACTCTCTGTACACAAAGAGGGCATGTGTCAGCTCTTCCAGGGTCAAAATGTGGCTGTATCAGAAATATGTGAAAATATAGAGGAGAATATGATTTATCACTGTGAAATTATTACAGCTGAGATTGATTTTACAAGGAGAAAGGCTTTTCCATGTTTTTACATAGCTGAGTTAAAGGTTTCATCATACCACAATGTAATAACTAAGCTGTATGTAAGCCTCCTTCTATGCCAGCCAATGAGGTGGTATTTTGCACAGTTGAAGTTACATAATGCTTGTAGCAAACTTATGTGCTAGCCAAGTAATTACCATATACCATGGAACAAGGAACCGAGAGCACAAGTTAAATATCCTTTCAAAGCCACAAGATTTAAAACCCAGGCCTGTCTCATCCCACATACAAGCTTTAACTATTTTATTACTATTCTACAGCTCATAAGATATAAGTGCCCGATTTTATTCCCATTGCAAGTTTTTATTTTGGCCTATTTTTTAATATCTTTTTATTTTAATTCAATTCATTCATAAAAATATAAAGCTTTTTATGTTAATTATGTTTTGGCTAATATTCAATAAACGTATGTACTAGGCAATTTCATGTCAGGTTAAACATATGTATGTCGTCAAGCATTTTTCATTAATTTTTGCTGAAAGTTCTCATAATGTTTTGAGTGAAAATTCAAGCCAAATTTCTAATCATACTAAACATTATTTAGTCATTTGCAATGCAAACTTATAATGAGGACATTTATGTATTTGCATGATAGGAATCTGAATGCTGTGTTAGGGATCATATTTAGAAGTCACCTACAATTGTTAGGAGCTAGTTCTCCTCTCCCTCTATGTGGGTCCCAGTATCCAACTCATGTCAGGCTTTGTGGCAAGTCACTTTAACTGTTGAGCCATCTTTCTTTTCTTTCTTCCTTTTTTTTTTTTTGGTGGGGGGCAAGGGGGGTTGAGACAGGGTTTCTCTGTGTAGCCCTGGATGTCCTGGAACTCACTCTGTAGACCAGGCTTGCCTCAAACTCAGAAATCTGCTTGCCTCTGCCTCCCAAGTGCTGGGATTAAAGGAGTGTTCCACCACTGCCTGGCCTGAGCCATCTTTCTTGTTCTCTTCACTTACAAATAAGTCATGAGTTATCAGTTATGACACACATGGAATACGTGGAACAAACTGCTGGTTCTTTAGTCACCTATACATATTTGTCTTTGGATGGGGTTACTTAAACTATCAACTTCTTTTAGCATGACAATATGAATATATTAAAATAATGTATTCCAGTGTCATTCTTCTGCCTAGTGATAGCTAGCTATGTGAGCCTATTTGAAACCATAAGATATAAGCTATACAGTTGGGTAGGATTTTTTAATGGTTCTTTAGAAGGGGTCCTTTGGGCCTGAATGTATCTTTTGTGAAGTTTGTATGCCACCTTAAACTATCATAAGAAAAAGTTAGAAGATTCACCTGTGTTTGGGAACCTTTATGACAGGATGGGTTATAGGTAGCTCCACCATGTCCCAGTGTTTAAGAGCCTGAGTGCTGAATCATGGTTTGTTTATAAGATTAAAACAAAGTTTTATCTCATTTGAGATATCTAAGGGTAATCTTATCAGAAACTGGATGCAGCTTCCACTTGACTTAATATAATTTATAAATTTAAACCCCTAGAAAAACAATTTGACCTTAAATAATTTTGATTAAATTGACTTGATTTCATATCCTCTTACAAGGAAATTGAAGTATATGGTAAAATATGTCCTTTCATTGTTGAAGGAAAACATTTTCTCCACAGAATAAAGGTATGTTTTATTTCTCAATTAAAACAGTTAATATGGCTTTAGGAGGAAAATATGCATTGTGAGAGTAAACTGGTTTAAGTACATCACTATTACCAATGTATACTCAATGCATGTAATTCCAAAATTAATTTTTAAAGTGGATTAGTTTTGTGTGTGATGGTAGGAATTGAATATAAATCATAGTTTGAATATAGTTTCAGATTATAGATTGGATATACGTTTAGAGAAGTATTCTTAAGTGACTCTGTATCACTAAAAAGCAAACAAACAAAGCAATACTAAAAGTTGACCTTACTCATAAAATTTTAAGATGAAGTATGGTAGGCAGGTGTGATTGTTCAGTGGAGGAAGGGCTTGCCATTCAAGCCTCAGTATGTGAGGTTTATCATTGGAACCCAGATATAAAATAAATGGATGGAAGCAATATGTTTTAATAATCCTACCAGGAAATAGGAGTTATAGGCAGGGGAATAGCCATTAAACTCATGGGTTGACTATGCTTGGTAAAAACAGGAGAAGTGACGTATCAACAAGGTGTAAGGTTAGAACAAACATTTCAGAGCTGTTCTCTTTCATAGACACACTGTGGAAAGTGTAGGCAGACCTGCACCACATGCACGCACGCACGCACACACACACACACACACACACACACACTGTATCTCCCTCTTTTTTTTTTTTAAGGATTTTCCAGTTTACTGGCCAAAACTAAAATTTCAATGGCAAAAACTGAGCCTGCTTCATAAATTAGGCATATTTTCCTTCCATTACTGTATTTTATATTACCTATAAACTTAAAATGTAACTGACCTTTGTCAACCTTCACCATCTCACTGAAAACTATTCTTCATCTTGTGCAAAAAGAGTTAAGAAGTGGTTTTATTTCATTGAGATGAATTCTGCAAAGGGATGCATGGTTTTCTGGGTCTGGGTGGGGCTTCTTCTTTTCCTTTATTTGTAAAGACAGCTGACTGAAGTGTCGATTTTGGAGAATGAACTTTGTAAATCTAATTCTTATAAAGGAGACTCAAACAAATGCAATGATTGTGGGAGATATATCTGTTTTGCAGGTTTGGGGGAATTAGAAATAATCACATAAGACAGGAACTGCATTAAAAAAAAAAAGAGTGCAGCCTAGTCTCCTGTGGTACACACTTGCAAGTGCAATACTGTGAACTCCTCAAGGACTTCCTCCCATCTGGTTTGCTTGTAGTCTGATTATTTTTGATCCTTATTACTATCAAAGAAATTGATGTTTATCAACCCTGATGTTTCAGAAGGTAACCCCCTATGGACATCCAATTACTTTCTTCTGCATCCAGCTCCTGGGGAAAGAAAATTGATTGACAGATGGCTCTGGAGTGCAATCCTTTGGGCCCAGCGGGGTGCATCCAGATTGATTCAATGTGGAGACTTCCAAGAATCTTCCAAATACACCCCAGGGAGCCTTAATTGAACTCTAGGGGTCTGTGCTTAATCCACTTTCAACTCACCATGACTCCAGTCCTGAAGAAACCTCCATAGGCCCAGACAGAGCTTCTAACAACCAAAAAGAATTTACAGTGGCTAACACTGATCTTCCCATGGCATCAATATATTCATCCTAGGTAGGCTAAGACATTAAGGTAATAAGGACTGCTTCTGCTTCTCCCCTGCCCCTGCCTAGAGTGCCTCTCATTCTGAATCTATTTGCATTGCTGTAACAGTGTCCCAAACTGGATCCTTTATAAGCAAAGTAAACTTATTTTCTACAGTACAGAAGGCTGCAAAGGTCAAGATCAAAACAGCTATAGACTTCAAATCAGCCACAGGGTAAAACTTATGAAGAAAATGCCACTCTGCCACTCTGCCCTTGTTTTCAGTTTCTTCTTAAGTTTTTGCTCATCCCCTGGGTCTAAGGCTAAACCCATTTGCAGAAAACCCTTTCATAGGCTCCTGCAACTCTCTAGTTCTGTGAGTGTTTTGAGAAATTATTCTTTTAGGACGTTCTCTCAGTGTCTTATATTAAGGCTTTGCTTATTTAGGTAGGGCAGCATGCTTAATGACAACGAAAGACTATTTTTACCTTGAATCTCTCTTTTCATACCTATCAGGATGTATAATTTGAATGAAAGCAGCCTAGCTTCAATCCTTTACCTCGCTCTGTCTGCCTCCTTCTGAATAGAGAGTTAATGAGAAATGATGCCCTAGAGAAAATTATCTTGGGGGAAGTTGAGAGGAACTACGTTTTGAAATTCAAACATTGAAGGCTCTGTATTAGAAATAATTATTGTTGACATCTAATGCTATGAATTGCTTTATTGAAATTCTGTACAATGAATAAGATGATATTAGAAAATGGGTACCAATTGTCAGCTACCTGTCTTGATAGTCTTTATAGAATAATATTGGACTTAAAGTTACTGGAAGTTTAGAAATATTTTACTCTGTCTCATGTCAAGAAAGCACAGGCATAGTAGTAGTCTTGCCATAGCATGACATAAGAATTTCTCAATCCAGCTACATTTTAGTTTTTGAAAGAGTCCTAAGAGGGAAATTAGCATATGGCCAATTTGCTGGATGCCCAGAGGTTCTTGGATCATGCTGATACATCTTTATCTGTTCATTAGGATTATGGCCTGAAATTTGGTTTACTCGAGTTTATGCTTATTACTCTGGAAGTCACTACACATTACTAGGGCAGCCTTTTAGCATATACAGATGAATGGTAGCCGTTCACATGCATACATGCCTGTGCCGCTGTATATTTGATTAGATTTATGTTTTTTCTATGCTGATAAAGTTTCTTTTAGAAAAATTCAAAAACTATATGTCATTTCGTACTGAAATCAGCCTGTTTAAAAAAAAAAAGCTCTTGCTGTGATATGAATAACACTAAATTTTGTCTTTTGTTGTAAAAGTTCATTTAATGGCTAGAACAAGACTTAATCCCAGATGAGACTGGAGAGGAACCAAAAATTCTCTACTCATATTCTCACTCTAATTCTGATTCTTAAGGGTGACAGATTAGAATATGATAATTCAGGTTTCTCAGCACAATAAGGTATTATTTGTCTATATCATACATATCGTACTGCTAAAATGTAGAAAGAGAAAAAGATGAATTAAAAGCAAAAGGAAGCAGAACTTTGATAAGGGCAGGGGAAAAGGAGAGGGATGAGAGGTATTTTTCCACCATTGTAAATGAAAAAGAGACTTTTCTTTTTAAAATTAAATTATTTTATTTATATTCCAAACATTGCTCTGCTTCCAGGTCCCCCATCCTAGAGTTCTTCACCTCATTCCCCCTCCCTTTTGCCTCTGAGAGGATGCTCCCTCACCTACCGAACCCCTCATCTCTCAATCTACTCACCCCCTACAATATCCCCCTTCCCTGGGACATCAGATCTACAGGATTAGGCACATCCTTTCCCACTGAGGCCAGGGAAGGCAGTCCTCTGCTACATATGTGTCTGGGGCAATGGTCTAGCCCATGGATGTTCTTTGGTTGGTGGCTTAGACTCTGGGAGCTTCAAGGGGTCAGGTTTAGTTGATACTGTTGCTGTTCTTGTGGGGTTGCAATCCCCTTCAGGTCTTCACTCCTTCACTTAATTCTTCCCTAGGGGTCCCTGACCTCAGTCCAATGATTATCTGTAAGTACCTGCATCTGTCTCAGTCAGCTGCTGGTGGAGCTTTTCAGAGGACAACCCTGCTAAGTTCCTGTCTGCAAGTACAACATGGCACAAGTTTTGGCGACTAACCATGTCATGGATCCCAGGTTGGGCTGGTTACTGGATGGCCTTTTCTCAAATCTCTGCTCCATTTTTGGCCCTGGATATCCTTTAGACAGGAACAATTCTGGGTCAAAAATTTGAAGATAGGTGGGTGATCCCATCTTTTCACGGGAACTATTTCTACCTCCTGGGGGTGGTTTCTTCAAATTTCCACCTCCCCACTGTTGGGAATTTCAACTAAGGTCATCTGCATTGTTTCGTGGAAGTCTCTCACATTCCCGGTCTCTGGAATTTTCTAGAATTTGCCCCAGCACCCACGGCTGTATATTTCTATTCAGTCACCTAGCCCTCTGGGCTTCTGTCTGTCCCTCAAGGCCTAATCCTGCCCCCTTTTGCCCGCCCCCCTTTGATATCCCACCCAGATACCTCCTTTCCTCTGCCTACATTGATTAGTTTTTTATTTTGTTCTCCATTTTTTAAAAAAATAGATATTTTCTTTATTTACATTTCAAATGCTATCCACAAAACTCCCTAAAACCTCCCTCTCCCCTGCTCCCCAACCCGCCCACACATGCTTCCTGGCCCTGGCATTACTCTTTACTGAGACATATGATCTTCTCAAGACCAAGGGACTCTCCTCCCATTGATGGCCTACTATGCCATCCTCTACTACATATGCAACTAGAGACACAGCTCTGGGGGGTACTGGTTAGTTCATATCGTTGTTGCTCCTACAGGGTTGCAGACCCCTTTAAATCCTTGGGTACTTTATCGCATTCATAGATGACTGTGAGTGTCCACTTCTATATTTGCCAGGCACTGGCATAGCTCACAAGAGAGAGCTATATCTGAGTCCTGTCAGCAAAATTTTTCTGGCATATGCAATAGTGTCTGGGATTGTTGGATGTATATGGGATGGATCCCTGGGTGGGCATTCTCTGGATGATCCTTCCTTCAGTCCCAGCTCCAATCTTTGTCTATGTAACTCCTTCCATGGGTATTTTGTTCCCCATTCTAAGAGGACCAAAGTATCCACACTTTGGTCTTACTCTTTCTTGAGTTTCTTGAGTTTTGCAAATTGTATCTGGGATAGTCTAAATTTCTGGGCTAATGTCCACTTATCAGTGAGTGCCTATTGTGTGTGTTCTTTTGTGATTGGGTTACCTCACTCAGGATGATGCCCTCCAGATCCATCCATTTCCCTAAGAATTTCATGAATTCATTGTTTTTAATTACTGAGTAGTATTCCATTGTGCAAATATACCACATTTTCTGTATCCATTCCTCTATTGAGGGACATCTGGGTTCGTTCCAGCTTCTGGCTATTATAAATAAGGCTGCTATGAACATAGTGGAGCATGTGTCCTCATTATAAGTTGAAACATCTTCTGGGTAAATGGCCAGGAGAGGAATTGCTGGATCTTCCAGTACTACTATGTCCAATTTTCTGAGGAACCCCCAGACTGATTTCCAGAGTAGTTGTACAAGCTTGCAATCCCACCAGCAATGGAGGAGTGTTTTTCTTTCTCCACATCCTTACCAGCATCTGCTGTCACCTGAATTTTTGATTTTAACCATTGTTACTTGTGTGAGGTGGAATCTCAGGGTTGTTTTTATTTGCATGTCCCTGATGATTAAAGATGTTGAACATTTTTTCAGGTGCTTCTCAGCCATTTGGTCTTCTTCTGTTGAGATTTTTTGTTTAGCTTTGTACCCCATTTTTAATAGGGTTATTTGATTTTCTAGAGTCCATCTTCTTGAGTTATTTATAAATTTTGGATATTAGTCCATTATCTGATTCAGGATCCATAAATATCCTTTCCCAATCTGTTGGTGGCCTTTTTGTCTTATTGACAGTGTCTTTTGCCAAAGAGAAGCTTTGCAATTTTATGAGGTCCAATTTGTTGATTCTCGATCTTACAGCACAAGCCATTGCTGTTCTGTCCAGGAATTTTCCCCCTGTGCCCCAGAAATGAACCCCCACATATATGGTCACTTGATCTTTGACAAGGGAGCTAAAACTATCCAGTGGAAAAAAGGCAGCATTTTCAACAAATTGTACTGGCAAAACTGGCAGTTATAATGTAGAAGAATGTGAATTGACCCATTCTTATCTCCTTGTACAAAACTCAAGTCTGAGTAGATCAAGGAACTCCACATAAAACCAGAGACACTGAAACTTATAGAGGAGAAAGTAGGAAAAGACTCGAAGATATGAGTACAGGGGAAAAAATGTTCTCCCTTCTAAGCAGGATTTAAGCATCCTCACTTGGCCCTTCTAAGTGTAGTGTAAGATTCATAGTTGGTAAAAATCTTTTCCAATTGTGTAGGCTTTCATTTTTTTCCCAGATGATGGAATTTTTTTTCAACAAATTAAACTATCTTCACTGTGTGTAGTAAATAACCTGAGTGCTAATAAATGGAAAGTTATTTTATTTTACTTTGAGACACACATCAAGACCAATATGGGTATAATGGCTCAGTGAGTGAATCTGGGTGTGTCATACTTCTCCTTGCACTCTTGCTTTCTCATTGCTTAATGTTGAAAAAATTAATACAGCATGATAAGCATTATTATATATAGGTTCCATAGGTTAGGCCTTAAATTGTCTTTGTGAGACTCTATAAATATTGATTTGTTGAAAAAATCTTTTCATAATTAAATTGGTATTTGTATTACGTGTTATTATTACTTCACTAGAATTAAAAAAACACATTTTTTGTCTATTTATAATAGAGGCATATTGTTACTACATCTGAATGTCTTTTCTTTAAAGAAAAAAATGTTTAAAATGAATAAATTAGGTGATAGCTAGCCAATGATGGGAGCAGTGTAAAGGAACAAACTCTAGATCTGAATAGAGAATTAAGCATCTGACAGAAGCATATTCAAAATATGCACCATGTTGGCCACCATCAAGAAAAACCTTGGGGGACACTCTTACATATATGACAGAGTAGAAGAGATTGTATGATATTAATCTTACTGAAGAATCAGTAGGTTAACTGAAAGTTGTGAGATATTTTCATGGTCTTGCCAGCTGACCTGTTCTCATTGTGACCTACTATGTAACTTTCACATAGTGAATTTGAATACACAAAGGCCTCTGCATAAATCAGGATGAGTAGTAGAGATAATAATTTATTCTATAACTTTGTTTTCTTAATGAAACATATGGTCCTCTGAGTTTCAGTTTCAGAGAACTCTACGATTGAAATATTTTCAGTGTTAGGTCCAAACTTTGTCTAGGTAACTCCTTTCATGGGTCTTTTGTTCCCTATTCTAAGGAGGAATAAAGTATCCACCCATTGGTGTTCCCTCTTCTTGATTTTCTTGTATTTTGCAAATTGTATCTTGGGTGTTTTATGTTTTTATGTATCAGTGAATGCATATCTAATGACTTCTTTTGTGATTGGGTTACCTCACTAAGGGTATATCCTCCAAATACATCCATTTGTCCAGGAATTTCATAAATCCATTGTTTTTAATAGCTGAGTAGTACTCCATTGTGTAAATGTACCATATTTTCTGTATACATTCTTCTGTTGAGGGACATCTGGGTTCTTTCCAGCATTTGGCTATTATAAATAAGGCTGCTATGAACATAGTGCAGCATTGTCCCATAATCAGCTACCAAACCCAGACACTATTGCACATGCCAGAAAGATTTTGCTGAAGGGACCCTGTTATAGCTGTCTCCTATGAGACTATGCCAGTGCCTGGCAAATACAGAAGTGAATGCTCATAGTCATCTATAAGATGGAACACAGGGCCCCCAATGTAGAAGCTAGAGAAAGCACCCAAGGAGCTGAAGGGGTCTGCAACCCTATAAGTGGAACAACAATATGAACTAACGAGTACCCCCAGAGCATGTGTCTCTAGCTGCATATGTAGCAGAAGATGGCCTAGTCAGCCATCACTGGGAAAAGAGGCCCCTTGATATTACAAACTCTATATGCCCCAGTACAGGGGAAAGCCAGGGTCAAGAAGCGGGAGTGGGTGGGTAGGGGAACAGGGAGGAGGGAGGGTATAGGGAACTTTTGGGATAGCATTTGAAATGTATATAAAGAAAATACCTAATAAAAAAACCTAAAGATAATATTTACAGTGTCATAGGTAAAAGTGCATGACAAAGGTCACTGGCAAATGGAAGGAAAAATTGTAACCTTCAGAGTAAGGGGCATACTTCTGGAAATTTAACACTGTTTCTTCTTCCTAGGTCACCACAGCTACACTTTTGGTTTGAAAATAGTCTTACCATTGAATAAACAGATATCAGGTGAAATTTGTCATCAGGAAAAAGCCAAGTTTTATTTTAACATCTATTTGAAAATATTGAGAACCCTTTCTCTGCAAATGTGTCCTATTTTTTTTTAAGTACCTCTTGTGATAATCACTTGGACAGTATGAAAGGGGATTCTTAGCTTCCCTTTTTCTGTGTGGTAAGATCATTCCGACTGGGGAAAGATATTGATATGGATTTATTGGTATTTTCATTCATTTCATTGCTTTCCTTTTGTATGCATTTCATTCTGAGATGTCTTTTCTTACCTTTGATGTATCGCACATCCGGGTTCATGTTTAATATATCACAAGCTCACTCAACATATTTCTGTGAAAAAATTTAATAGCTCTGTGACTACTTGATGCTTGCTAATGATTCCCTGCTTTACTATAAAGAAAAACATAGAATTTTTGTCTTGTACATCTTTTCTGTATATCCCTTTTCAGACACAAAATGGGAAGAAGAAAATGATCAGAATTTTTGGATTTTAGAATTCCAGTTCCAAACCATGTAGTGATTTGTACTTGAAGACATCTTCATTGTACTGTATGGATCCAAAGTCTCTACCAACTATGTGTGACATTGGGGAAATGAGAGTAGCAACAATATCAATTTTTTTCAACATTATTACACACTGCTTCAGTATGTGAAGAATCCAGAATGAGTTTGTACTTGTTTAGTAGCAAAAAAAAAAAAAAAAAAAAAAAAAAAAATCAATGCAGGCACTGACAATGATCCCATGGACAGTAACACTGATATAAAATTTTAGCATGTATACATGGTATTAGGGGTTTCTCATTACTATGAAATTTACATCTTTAAAAATAGAAAAAATATACTATGTTTTTAAAATCAATTTTAATTGCTAATGATACTATAGTTTTGAAATTTATCCTTTGAGTAAACCAAGAGGAATGAATGCTGCATTTTGTTGTCTATACTATTTTATATCTCTAGACTCATAAAAGGTGTATAGTTAAAGCTTGAAATCTACAATCAGAAGAATTCACTTCAGCTCTAGTACAGAGTGGGAGAACAAAAAAAAAAAAACAAAACAAAAAAAAACAAAACAAAAAACAAAAAACACAATGTTTCACTGCTCTTAATTATCTGAACTGGAACTAAGAGTAATTTAAACGTGTTTAATTATAGTGATATTCAAAGTATTTTTGGACACTGAGAAATAAAACAAATTTAAATAATTTAATTTAAATAATTTTTATAATTCTGAGTTAATGTCTACTAATTAATAGCAGTATGCCATTTGAAATTTTAAAATTAAAATTAATTAAGAATTATACTAACGCATATAAAGTTTGTAAGACCAAGGGGCCTCTCTTCCCAATGATGGCCAACTAGGCCATCTTCTGATACATATGCAGCTAGAGACACGAGCTCCGGGGGGTACTGGTTAGTTAATATTGTTGTTCCACCTATAGGGTTGCAGACCTCTTTAGCTCCTTGGGTACTTTCTCTAGCTCCTCCATTGGGGGGGGGGTCAGGGTATGGGGGACTTTTGGGATAACATTTGAAATGTAAATGAAGAAAATACTTAATTAAAAAAAAAGAAAAGTATACTAGCATTGGATTTTCTAATCCTTATAACATTTCATTTATATTTTCTTAGTATGAATAAGCCAAGACAAACTCAACATTTTAAAACATATTAGATGCACAGCCATTAATAATGAAAAAAAAATTATAAACAATTCTCATTAAATGTATGTCAAAAGATGAAAACATAATGAAACTTAAAAGAGATTATAGTATGTTTTAGCTACTGCTTTCAATATCTAAACTACATTTTGCAAAGTATTTAGTGTGTGTCATTAACTCTCAGTATTGTTCACATGTCATTTAATATATTAAACTGAATAATTACTATTAGATTAACTTTGCAGACATGATCTATAAGTCTAAGCTATTATAAAATCATTGGCTTCAACTCATAATGTAGTAAATATCATGTTAAGGTTTCAGATTAAGTTATCTATAAACAAAATATCAAGCATTCTTCTGTAAGGTTGTCATAGTGACAAAATCTTCATATCACCAATGTATACCAATGTATGTGTATATACACATTTTACAATTTGATTATTTAGTACTAGTGCTTTTATGTGAAAATAACATCTGTGACACGCAGAAATAAATACTACTGGAAATTTTTTATGATAATTAATCACATAATTTAGGAACACAAAATAGCATGCATATTCTGAGTATTTTGAAAATAAAGAATTTCTAATTTTTGCTTATGTTAAGATAATCCTTTTCTTTTTTGTGTGTGAATACAATGCTGTTTACTCTGTAACAGAATTTAAAAACAGTTATGATGAAACCTCCAGTGGTTTTTATTATTCAGGATTGTTTTAACTATCATGGATTCTTTTGTGTTTTTATAGGAAGCTTATTGGTTTTTTAAAAGATATATGAAGAATTGCATTTAAATTATGATTGAGATTGCAATGAATCTATAGATTACTTTTATTAGGATGGCCATTTTTTACTTTACACCCTACAGATTCATGAGCATGACAGATGTTTCCACCTTCTGATATCTTCTTTGTTTTCTTTCCTCAATGGCTTGAAGGGTTTTTTGTTTTGCTTTCCTTTGTTTTGTCTTGTTTTTTCAACATTTGTATCCAACAGAGGGCTAATAGCCAAAATATATTCAAAACTAAAAAAAAAAAAAAAAACACACAAAAAAGCATTAAAAAATGAGATACTGATCTACACAGAGAATTCTCAAAAGATGAAACCCAAATAGGAGAGAAACAAATAAAGAAATGTTCAACATATTTAATCATCATGTGATTGCAACCCAATAGTCCTTTGAGATTTCCTCTTACGCCAGTCAGAATGAATAACATCAATAAAAGATGTTAGAGCTCATGTTGGCAAGGGTGTAGAGTCAGTAGAGCTTAAAATACCATTGCTGCTGGGAGTGTACACTTGTAAAAGCCGCTACAAAAGTCAGTGTAGCACACGGTAGCCAAAAATTGGAAACAACCTACATGCCCCTAAAAAAGAAAGTAAATGGATGAGAAAATGTGGCTTATTTATACAATGCAGCATCATATCCATTAAAAAATGAAATCCTTGTGTCTAAACCACCAACCAAATTATATACTTGGAGGGGTCCTTGGCTCTAGCTGCATATGTAGTAGAGGATAGCCTTCTCTGGCATCAGTGGCTGGAGAGGCCCTTGGTCCTATAAAGGCTAGATTCCTCATTGTAGGGGAATGCCAGGGCAGTGAGGTGGGAGTGGGTAGGTGGGTGGGGAAGTACCCTAATAGAAGCAAGTGAAGTATGATAGGGGGGTTTTGTAGGGGAAATGGGGAAAGGAGAAAACATTTGAAATGTAAATAAATAGAATATCCAATAATATTTTTATTTTTTATTAGATATTTTCTTCATTTACATTTCAAATTCTATCCCCAAAGTCCCCTATATCCTCCCCATGCCCTGCTTCCCAACCCACCCACTCCTGCTTCCTGGCCCTGGAAAATATTAAATCTCAAAAAAATGAAATCCTGAAATTCACAAGTAAATGGATGAAACTAGAAAAATCATCCTGAGCCAAGTAACATACATCCAGAAAGACAAACATGGTAGGTATTTGCTTATATGTAACATCAATGGCAACCCAGTGCAATGTGAAGTTTTATATCAACTTGACACAAGCTAGAGATTGTGAAGGGAGTGAACCTTAGTTGACTAATTCCTCAATAATTTCAAGATATAGGTCATTTTCATAGTCATTGATTGAAGATGGTCCAGCTCAATGTGGGTTCTATAAGACATTAGACTGAGAATGCCATGATGATCAAGCCAGTAAATAACACTCCTCTAAGCCTCTACATTAGTTTCTCCCTCAGGCTTTCTGCCTTGTTTGGGTTCCTGCCCTGACTTCCTTAGATGATGACCAGTGATATGGAAGTGGATGCTTCTTTCTAAAGTTGCTTTTGTCATGGTGTTTCATTATGGCAATATTAACCCTAACACATCAATATAAAAATTGTAGAACCTGTAGGTTAAGTACAGAGAAAGGAACTAGGTTGTGACAGATAGATATTCTATTGAAAGGTATATAGAATAGATAGTTGAGGATTATGGAGAGATACAACTATGATGGGAAGATAAAGTGGAGATGCGGTAGTAAAGGGGACAAGGGATGAAATAAGGGGAGAAACAACTAAAATGAAAGGCCATAAGAAAGGTACCCAAATATAGTAGGGTATTCCTAAAACATATACAAACATGAAGGTGATCTAAATGAAATTACCAAATAAGAGAGGAGGTTGAATCTCAACTTGACATCTCTTTTCACCAAATAATCAATCCTTCCAGTATTGGCATTGAGTTACATCTGATGGACTTATTGGCTAAAAAGGTCCAATGGGAATCACCAACAACTCATGCTGTTGACAAATTTATAGATTGCTTTTGAAAAGCTGACCATAAAACTCTGTTGTTAATGAGAACACCTACACAACTCGCTGAGCATGGGGGAATTGAACTACTGCATGCACAGAGCCTACTGTTCTACATGCTAGACATTTTGGTACAGGTCTACAAACTACCAAAAGAGAAAAGTGAATACCAACCAGGCCATAAAACCTTGGCTCTACAGTGATGTTTTGCCTGTAAGATATGCCAGTAGAACCAGTTTGTAAGAGTAAGCAACCAATATTCAATTTGGCTGAAGTTCCACTCTATACTGGACATTGCTTGAGTGACCAAGAACATGAAACTAGATAACCATATACCTAAGGGAAAATCATGCACTACCTTTATTATAAAGGTACAATGCTGTCAAATGACTTTTATTTTTCTTTCTTTCTTTCTTTCTTTCTTTCTTTCTTTCTTTCTTTCTTTCTTTCTTTCTTTCTTTTTTTTTTTTTTTTTTTTTTTTTTGAGATAGGGTTTTCTGTGTAACCCTGGCTGTCCTGGAACTCATTCTGTAGACCAGGCTGGAGTCCAACTCAGAAATGCACCTGCCTGCCTCTGCCTCCCAAGTGTGTGGCTAGTCAAATGACTTCTAATAACATTTGGTTTCACTCATAGAGGGCCTTGCTCAGCTGTCATCAAGAGACATTTCATACTGCTGTAGATGAAAACAAACACCAAGATTTACAGCAAGAACACGCTGTGAGTTTCTATATTTTAAAGAGACTGGGAGAACAATCTTAAAAAGGATGCCTCCATCAAATAATAGCCCCTTGAAGATGAGGAAATCCTTCAGAAGTGGAGACAGTAATAGTATAAAGTCAGAGGAAATGGAGGACATCAAGAATACAAGAAACCAAGAGGATCAGAGCACATGTGAACTCATGGAGACTGAAGAGGCATTTCTAATAGATATATTTCTAATATCTTTTATGTTACATATATAATATAACAACATATTATCATGTATGTGATATATATGATATCATATATATGATATAGATATGGATATATAGATATATGCTTTTAACCTACAGGTTCTTTGATATATGTTAAGATTTCTAGTTTAGTGTTTTTATGGTATGCCTGATTGTGTGAACAAGTGTGTCTCTCTTTTGTGACTTCTCTTGAGCTGCTTTTGTTTTTCAGTTTTTTCTTTCTTCTCCTGTTTTTTCTTTTTTCTTTTTCTTTTTGGTCCAAATATGATGTATTAGCTACTGTTTTACCTTCTTATATATTACTTAATTTCATTATCATCCCTAGAAGCCTGTAAGTGTTTTAATGAGGGACAGACAAAAGGAAGAACAGAATATGAGGTGAGGTTAGCAGGAGCTAGGCAAAAGAGAGACGAAACTGTATTCAGAATACATTATGTGAAAAAAATACTTTCAACAAAATGTAAAAAAGAGAATAGCTCTCCATCTAATACCTTATAATGAATGGATAAGATCAAATGATTCTTTGTCTTTGAATAACTACAAACAATTAATGCACTGTTGTTTTAGAAATTAGGAAAATAAGAACAGTTAATTCTTAAATCAAATATTAGGCAAATATACTATGTGGGGGACCCTTTGTACTTGTCCTTTCTTGCACATATATAATCAGAAGTAGATTTTTTTATGTACCTTTTTACATGTTTATCACTCTGCTTTGCTCGTATGTGACCTTACTCATCCTTCTTCGTCCCAGAACTCTCCCTCTTGTCCACTTCCATTCAAAAAGAGTCTTCAATTTATTTTCATCAAATATATGCATATATATATATTTATTATCGATGTCATATAGGATAAAAACATGTATGTGTGCTCCTCCCTACCACAGTACAGTGTTTTACTTTGCAAATGATGTAGAAATTGCTTGAGACCATCAAAGACTATAAAATACAATTGTATTGTCATTTTTAAAAATTTTTATTAGATATTTTCTTTATTTACATTTCAAATGGTATTCCAAAAGTTCTCTTCATCCTCCCCACACCCTGCTGTACTAACCACCCACTCCCACTTCTTGGCTCTGGTTTTCCCCTGTACTGGGGCATATAAATTTGCAAGACCTAGGGGCCTCTCTTCTCAATGATGGCCAACTAGGCCATCTTCTGCTACATATGCAGCTAGAGACATGAGCTCTGGGGGTACTGGTTAGTTCATATTGTTCCACCTATAGGGTTGCAGACCCCTTCAGCTCCTTGGGTACTTTCTCTAGCTCCTCCATTGGGGGCCCTGTGTTCCATCATATAGATGGCTGTGAGCATCCACTTCTGTATTTGCCAGGCACTGGGATAGACTCACAAGAGACAGCTATATCAGGGGCCTTTCAGCAAAATCTTGCTGGCATATGCAATAGTGTCTGTGGTTGGTGGCTGATTATGGGATGGGTCCCGAGGTAGGGTAGTCTCTTGATGGTCCATGCTTTCGTCTTAGCTCCAAACATGGTCTCTGTAACTCCTTCCATGGGTATTTTGTTCCCTATTCTACAACCTCTCTGGAAGTCAGTCTGGTGGTACCTCAGAAAATTGGACATAGTCCTACTAGAAGATCCAGAAATACCTCTCCTGGGCATATACCAAGAAGATGTTCCAACTGGTAATAAGGACATATGCTCCACTATGTTCATAGCAGCCTTATTTATAATAGCAGATGCTGGAAAGGACCCAGATGTCCCTTAACAGAGGAATGGATATAGAAAATGTGGTACATTTACACAATGGAGTATTACTCAGCTATTAAAAACAGTGAATTTATGAAATTCTTGGCCAAATGGATTTATCTGGAGGATATCATCCTGAGTGAGGTAACCCTATCACAACAGAAGTCACTTGATATGTACTCACTGATAAGTGGATATTAGCCCAGAAACTTAGAATACCCAAGATACAATTTGCAAAGCACAAGAAAATCAAGAAGAAGAAAGACCAATGTCTGTATTATCATTTAAAAAGGACAATATACTGAAGGGCAGTAGAATGCTTTGGTGAAGTTATTATGGTAAACTTTCACTTTTCCTCTTCTGTACTTTAGTATAGAGGCCATTGTTCTTTAATATTCGAAGAGGTTTTAGCCTAACTTTAAAGTTATACCTTACATTAAAGTGTTTATATTTGAATATAATCTACCAACCGTATTTAAATTTATTCTTACACTTGATACCCATGATGACCTTGTAAAAGCAAGCTAATAATGTCTTATTATTTTGGTACTGAGGTTTAGTGTGCTCCATTCAAAAATAAAAATAATATGCATTTAAAGATACAAGTAATTATAAACTATTGACCTTTTATTTATGTAACTTTTCATCTTCTTGTACAATGTTTCTCTTATTCAATGTGCCATTCCCTGCTCTTTCATAAAGATTCTATGGCTTTCACTGATTTCTCCTAGCCTTTAGCCTATGTTAATGCCTTACTTCTCTATGGATTTTCTAACTTGTTTTATTTCCAAAATAACTTGTTTACTTGAAAAAAAATCTTACTCAACTAAAATTGATTGGTATCATCTTCATCCACCAGAATTTGTCACTTACTCATTTATTCTGATCACATTTGAAAACCTGACTCATTTCCATGTATCCAAAATGACTTATAGATTTTTTTTTTTCAGTACTGCTCTGAAGAAAAAGAAAATGGTTAGTAATATCAGTAAAAGTGGTGCACACGGGAATTTTTAGATTCATTACTGATTTTGTGTCTTATATTGTGGTGTTTTGTTAACCTTGTATTCCCCCTAAATATATTAAGAGGGTATAAGAATGTTCACTTTAATTTTTACTGTCAACTGTACATGATCAAGAGTAACCTGCAAGTAAGAGTCACAAATGAACAATTACCCTGCTAAGATGGAACTATGTCATATCTCAGTAGAATGGTCTTGATTATTGATTGATGTGATAGGGCACATCCCACTGTGTATGGTACTGTCTCTACAAAGGTCATCTTGGGCAGTATAAGAAAATGTTCTGGTATAGATGACTTGTATGAGGCTATGCCAGTGCCTGGCAAATACAGAAGTGGATGCTCATAGTCATCTATAAGATGGAACACAGGGCCCCCAGAGCAGAAGCTAGAGAAAGCACCCAAGGAGCTGAAGGGGCCTGCAACCCTGTAAGTGGAACAACAGTTTGAACTAACCCCAGAGCTCATGTCCCTAGCTGCATATGTAGCAGAAGATGGCCTAGTCGGCCATCACTGGGAAGAGAGGCCCGTTGGTATTACAAACTTTATATGCCCCAGTACAGGGGAATGCCAGGGCCAAGAAGCAGGAGTGGGTGGGTAGGGGAGCAGTGTTGGGAGGGAGGGTATAGAGAACTTTCAGGATAGCATTTGAAATTTGAAATGTATATAAAGAAAATATCTAATTAAAAAGGGCCTGAGCAATCCAATAAGTGTGTTCCTCATGGTGATGTCACCAGGTTCCTGCCTTGATTTCCTAACCTGACTTTCTTCAGTGATGGAGGAAAGGTAAGAAGAAAGAGATCAACAATCAAGCATCCTGGATGGAGAGGGAGGCTGGGTGAGCACAAAAAGATTTGTTGAAGTTCATTGGGAGAGGCTGAGAGATCATAGGAAAAGAAAATTAAAAAATGCTCCCTAATGATGTATAAAAAGGACAGACTGTAATATAGGAAAATCCATCAATGTAATCCATTATATAAACAAACTCAAAGACAAAAACCACATGATCATCTCAATAGATGCAGAAAAAGCATTTGATAAGATCCAACACCCATTCATGATAAAAGTCTTGGAAAGATCAGGAATTCAAGGCCCATACCTAAACATGATAAAAGCAATCTACAGCAAACCAGTAGCCAACATCAAAGTAAATGGTGAGAAGCTGGCAGCAATCCCACTAAAATCAGGGACTAGACAAGGCTGCCCACTTTCTCCCTACCTTTTCAACATAGTACTTGAAGTATTGGCCAGACCAATTCAACAACAAAAGGAGATCAAGGGGATACAAATTGGAAAAGAAGAAGTCAAAATAACACTTTTTGCAGATGATATGATAGTATATATAAGTGACCCAAAAAATTCCACTAGAGAACTCCTAAAACTGATAAACAGCTTCGGTGAAGTAGCTGGATATAAAATTAACTCAAACAAGTCAATGGCCTTTCTCTACACAAAGAATAAACAGGCTAAGAAAGAAATTAGGGAAACAACACCCTTCTCAATAGTCACAAATAATATAAAATATCTTGGCGTGACTCTAACTAAGGAAGTCAAAGATCTGTATGACAAAAACTTCAAGTCTCTGAAGAAAGAAATTAAAGAAGATCTCAGTAGATGGAAAGATCTCCCATGCTCATGGATTGGTAGGATATACATTGTAAAAATGGCTATCTTGCCAAAAGCAATCTACAGATTCAATGCAATCCCCATCAAAATTCCAAATCAATTCTTCAACAAATTAGAAAGAGCAATCTGCAAATTTATCTAGAATAACAAAAAACCTAGGATAGCAAAAACTCTTCTCAAGGATAAAAGAACCTCTGGTGGAATCACCATGCCTGACCTAAAGCTTTATTACAGAGCAATTGTGATAAAAACTGCATGGTACTGGTATAGAGACAGACAAGTAGACCAATGGAATAGAATTGAAGACCCAGAAATGAACCTACACACCTATGGTCACTTGATCTTCGACAAGGGAGCTAAAACCATCCAGTGGAAGAAAGACAGCATTTTCAACAAATGGTGCTGGCACAACTGGTTGTTATCATATAGAAGAATGTGAATCGATCCATTCCTATCTCCTTGTACTAAGGTCAAGTCTTGAAGTGGATCAAGGAACTTCACATAAAACCAGAGACACTGAAACTTATAGAGGAGAAAGTGGGGAAAAGCCTCGAAGATATGGGCACAGGGGAAAAATTCCTGAATAGAACAGCAATGGCTTGTGCTGTAAAATCGAGGATTGACAAATGGGACCTCATAAAATTGCAAAGCTTCTGGAAGGCAAAAGACACCGTCAATAAGACAAAAAGGCCACCAACAGATTGGGAAAGGATCTTTACCTATCTTAAATCAGATAGGGGACTAATATCCAATATATATAAAGAACTCAAGAGGATGGACTCCAGAAAAATCAAACAGCCCCCTTAAAAGATGGGGCTCAGAGCTAAACAAAGAATTCTCACCCATGGAATACCGAATGGCTGAGAAGCACCTGAAAAAATGTTCAACATCCTTAATCATCAGAGAAATGCAAATCAAAACAACCCTGAGATTCCACCTCACACCAGTCAGAATGGCTAAGATCAAAAATTCAGGTGACAGCAGATGCTGGCGAGGATGTGGAGCAAGAGGAACACTCCTCCACTGTTGGTGGTATTGCAAGCTTGTACAACCATTCTGGAAATCAGTCTGGTGGTTCCTCAGAAAATTGGACATAGTACTACTGGAGGATCCCGCAATACCTCTGTTGGGCATATATCCAGAAGATGTCCCAACCGGTAAGAAGGACACATGCTCCACTATGTTCATAGCAGCCTTATTTAATAGCAAGAAGCTGGAAAGAACCCAGATGCCCCTCAACAGAGGAATGGATACAAAAAATGTGGTACATTTACACAATGGAGTACTACTCATCTATTAAAAAGAATGAATTTATGAAATTCCTAGGCAAATGGTTGGACCTGGAGGGCATCTTTCCTTAGTGAGGTAACCCAATCACAAAGGAACTCAAATAATAAGTACTCACTGATAAGTGGATATTAGCCCAGAAACTTAGTATAGTGAGATATAAGGTACAATTTGCAAAACACGTGAAACTGAAGAAGAACGAAGACCAAAGTGTGGAAACTTTGCCCCTTCTTAGAATTGGAAATAATCACCCATGGAAGGAGTTACAGAGACAAAGTTTAGAGCTGAGACAAAAGGATGGACCATCTAGAGACTGCCATATCCAGGGATCCATCCCATAATTAGCCTCCAAAGGATGACACCATTGCATACACTAGCAAGCGTTGGCTGAAAGGACCCTGCTATAGCTGTCTCTTGCGAGACTAGGCCGGGGCCTAGCAAACACAGAAGTGGATGCTCACAGTCAACTATTGGATGGATCACAGGGCCCCCAATGGAGGAGCTAGAGAAAGTAACCAAGGAGCTAAAGAGATCTGCATCCCTATAGGTGGAACACCATTATGAACTAACCAGTACCCTGGAGCTCTTGACTCTAGCTGCATATGTATCAAAAGATGGCCTAGTCGGCCATCACTGAAAAGAGAGGCCCACTGGACAGGCAAACTTTATATGCCCCAGTACAGGGGAATGCCAGGGCCAAAAAATCCAAAAAATGAGAATGGGTGGGTAGGGGAGTGGGGGTGTGTGTGGGAGACTTTTGGAATAGCATTGGAAATGTAATTGTGGAAAATACGTAATAAAAAATGCAAAAAAAAAAAAAAAAAGAAATAGGACAGACTGAAACTGGATCGGGAAGCAAACAAACAAACAAACAAACAAAAGCAAGTTACCTGGAAGTATGAGCTGAACTAAACTACTTTCTCCCCAAGTTGCCTTGCTCATGGAATGAGTCTCAACAAATGAAAGCAAACTGGGCATAGGATTAAAGGATCAGGATCTTTTCTTTGTATCTCCAGTGCCTAGGATAAAACGCAGCAGACCATGTTATTTAAGTTCTTGGAAAAAATACTTACAACTTTTTAAGTGATAATAAAATGGACTAAAAAGTAACAGTTTGCTATTTCTGAGTCCAATAAGTTCTTCTATACAGAATAGACTCCCACAGAAATTAATTATAAATTATAGTTATTACATTAACTTGTATCGTAGTGTTTTTAGAGTAAAATGGATGAAAATCACCAATTAATTTCGAAATCCTACTTAAAGCTACATATCAATAGGCTTATACGTAGAATTGTTTGTTTTATTTGCTAATATGCCTACAGATGAGGAAGTAGTTAACTCAACTAGTTTATTACATAGTCCCAGAGAAACATCAGACTCTCCATTTTTAGCCTTAAGAAACTAGATATAGAAATGTGCATCAGTAAGTACAAATCTTTGGTGTTTTCTAGGAGTAAAATCTTAAAATATACCTTAACAACATTCCCCAAAATGTAATAATATAAATATTTACATTTGAATATAAGTGGAACAGGATAAGGAAAATGACAATAAAATAGGTTTTAAGTCAAGGTCTCACTATCTAGCATTGACTAGCCTGGAATTGACTACATAGACAAGGTTGACCTTGAAGTCATAATCTTCCTACCTTAGTCTTCCAAGGATTAGGTTATATCACTAGGCTAGGCTCTGTGTCATGCTGATTAATTTTTTTTTATATTTTTATTAGGTATTTTCCTCATTTACATTTCTAATGCTATCCCAAAAAGTCCCCCATACCCTCCCCGCACCCCACTTCCCTATCCACCTACTCCCACTTTTTGTCCCTGGCATCCCTTGTACTGGGACATATAAAGTTTGCATGACCAATGGGCCTCTCTTTCCAGTGATGGCCAACTAGGCCATCTTTTGATACATAAGTAGCTAGAGTCAAGAGCTCCACACCAGTCAGAATGGCTAAGATCAAAAATTCAGTTGACAGCAGATGCTGGGGAGGATGTGGATAAAGAGGAACACTCCTCCATTGTTGGTAGGATTGCAAGCTTGTACAACCACTCTGGAAATCAGTCTGGCGGTTTCTCAGAAAATTGTACATAGTACTACCGGAAGAACCCGCAATACCTCTCCTGGGCATATACCTAGAAGAAGTTCCAACTTGTAGTAAGGACACATGCTCCACTATGTTCATAGCAGCCTTATTTATAATAGCCAGAAGCTGGAAAGAACCCAGATGCCCCTCAACAGAGGAATGGATACAAAAATTGTGGTACATTTTCACGATGGAGTACATGCTGACTATTTAATGTAAATGGACAAAGCTTCAAAAGGTTTTATTTATTTATTTATATACATATGACAATGATATTTCAATTTTCTTTTAAAAATATGTATATGTCCAAGTGTGAGTTTTTATTTGCATGTATTAGGGCAGCTGGGAACAAACAGAAGACTAGATACCTCGATACAATGTTATAGGCACTTGTGAGCTGTCTGACAGGGATGATGGGACCAAATTTGTGACCTGTCATGCAGAGCATGTATGCTTTATTGCTGAGCCATCTGCTCTAGACCTCCCACACAATATTATTGTAATTTTTAGGCTAACAAAGGAAAGCTTTGCTAATCAAGTATATATACAACTTAGGGGAAAAACTCAGGAAAAGTTAAGTATAATAATTATCAATAGAGAAAATTCTAATCACAGAAGAGGTGATATATTTGCTAATGTTAAAGACAAGGTAGATTAATTTAAAATTAGTTTCTTTGTTGTGAGTTACTGAATTCATTTAGTGAATATTAAATAGTTGTTTATGGTTAATATGTGGATTTGCTCATTCTCAGTTAACACTTACCTACTTCACAGTAGAAACTTAACGCTGTCTTAAAGTTTATTCATAAAAATGCTCTCACTTTACTGCTCAAAAATCCCTAACGGTTACCTATTCTTCTGAAGAATAACCATTTTACATAAAACTTTACCCACTGAAGTGTCATTAGTAAATATAAAAGAGTGTACAAAGGTGCCAGTGACAAGAGGGATGACAGAGAAAGTAGATTCATATAGACATCAAGGTAAAGAAAAGAATATGTGCACCCATATTACATAAAATATTTCAGCACAGAGTTAGGTCTTTGGTTTCTACTAATTTCAGTTCCGCTTCTCAAACACAATGTTATTCAGTACAATCAACTTTTTATCCTAATATCTTTCTTTTGTTTTCTTATTTTTGTGCCTTTTATTTTTTATAGTACATGACAATACGTTTACATAATCTCTATTTTTATTTTGTAACACTATTGATCCCATTTTCCAGAGTAAAAATATAGAAAAATATCTTCCTTCTTCTTTGGTTAAATTCTTTCCCTCTCCCTCCCTCTCCCTCTCTCTCTCTCTCTCTCTCTCTCTCTCTCTCTCTCTCTCTCTCTCTCTCTCTCTCTCATTCTCTTTCTATCTCTCTCAAATAGAGTCTTTCTTCTTACAATGCACCCTAACTACATTTTTCTCTCATTTGATTCCTTCCAGGCCTTACCATCTCTTTTCCCCCATATCAACTCCCCTTCTTTCTCCCTTAAGAAAAGAACAAGTCTCCAAGAGACAAGTACTCAATACAACAACACAAATTACAAGAAGACAAGGTAAGAGCCCTCACATTAAACTGGGACACAGAAACCCAAGAGGAGGAAAAGAGTCCCAGGAGCAAGTAAAAGAGTCAGAGAGCCATCTGCTTTCAATGTTAATCATCCCACAGACACAAAGATAACAGCCATAACACATACATAGTGGACCTGGAATAGACACAGGAAGGCTCCAAGCTTGCTACTTCAGTTGCTTTGTGCCTTTTTGTGCCTGGCTTAGTTGATTCAGTGGTTCATATTCTCCAGGGGTCCTCCATTTTTTCTAATTCCTACAATCTTTTCTTACTCTTTTCTAAGGGATACCTCCAGCTCTGAGGGGAGGGGCCCAATGTAATCCACCAAATTAGACCCTCTTGTCATGTCTTTCTGTGGGTATCTGCATTTGCTACTGAAGTAAGCCTCTTTCTTACTATCAGATATTTTATAAAGGCTGCATAAATGGACAAGCATAATATTAATATTTAAATGAAGGAAAAGGAACAAAATTGTTGAAGATTAACATTAAAACACAATAAATTAAAGTTCTTTAACATGAACCAGAACTTATGGTATCTATGATTGGATTGTTTGACATGAATTAATCTTTTAGAGACCCAGACTTAAAATCTAGGTATATCTGGCAGGTGGAAGGGGAAAGTTGCTGAGCGTGAATTTTAAAACATGCTAGGCATGTCATGTATTTAACTTTTAAACTACACCCTTGGTTCTCAAACCTAATTCTCATTGATAGAACTCTTTTGGTGGTTTTTATGATCATTTAATCATTTTGCAAAAAAAACCATTGAGCCTTCTATTTTATGGAAGTAGACTGGAAATAGATTTTACTAATTGGTATATAATAATGCGATTAGATAAGTCAATTCTCTTTTGAGTTTAAAAAAAGACAAATACCAATTTAATTGAGCATTATTTTAGTAATAAAACAATAATAGCTTCTATTCTTACATGTATGTGTACACATGTGTATATGTATCCACACACAACCATAAACCATACACACACACACACACACACACACACACACACACACACACACACACACACACATATACACACAAGAGAGACAGACAGACAGGAGAGATAAAAGAGAGAGAACAAGAGAGAGAGCACGCATAAGAAACTAGGTCTGCCTTCTGTTCTTTGCTTTACTTTTGTTTTGAATCATTCTTTACCTCTATAATTTGATTTTGATTAAAAATTATTAAAAAATTCTTCCATATGGTACATTTCCTGGTGTATTGAAATGCCATTATTTTCATATGCAAATTTATGCTGACAATATTTCTTCATCAGCCTTATCAGAGAAAAGGGCAATAGGAATAGTGGGTTGAGATTCTCAGCTCGCTTCCTACTGCTAGGTGAAAGCAGTTTCTGTATAAAGGGTGTCTATACTGCATTGTCACTATTGCTATCAAAGAAGTTTGGGTCACATACTTATAAAAAAGGTATTTGAAGAGATACTATAGTGATTGACTAGCTGGAGGCCACAACATCTGGCTTATAAAGTATCTCATGGGGAAAAGAAGCGTAAGTATCTCTAGGTACCTGTCACATGCCTCACTGTGAGTAATTCTGGGAATGACAAGATCAAGCCAGAATAGGTCAGGGGAAAAAGCTCCAACAGGGGAGCAGCCAGACTGACATCATCTCACTGCAGCTGAAGAATTTGAAAATGTGTGTAGTAGACTTCATACTGACTCTGGTTTTTAATACTGATTCTGAAATACAGAATACATCTAGGAGATTGAATGTTGTATCTTACAAATAGAGGCCTGCTCCTCCAGCCAGTCACCATTTCTTGTTCGTCTCTTTTCATGGTGTACTTTTGCTTCTCTCTCTCTCTCTCTCTCTCTTTTTAACTATCTCAAAGAAGAGGAATAGTGCAATAAGGGTGAGCAAACTATAGCATTTTCACCATTGATTTAATTAATGTTAAGGTTAATATTCAATATAAAGTTTTGAAAATAATCATACATAATAAACTAGTATATCAAATGTGGTTAAAAATATAGCCCCAAAGAATCATTCTATGTTAAATTTATGGAAATTTGGGAATTGAGTATTTATTTCTCACAGATATGCTTTTAATATTTTTGCAGAATGCAGGTATGAATATGGCTTTCATTATAATTTATTGTAGCATCCTTGTTACATTTAAGTATAATTGTGAGATGATATTTTATAGAAAAAGTAATTACCATATTTTTATAATATTAACCATTTTAAAGATTAAACTGTAGCTTTAAATCTATAAAAATTTTCAGCTTAGAATCAAATATTTTATCATTCTTTTCAAAATTTTTTGAATTTATAGTATTTTCACAGTTAACCTCTTAGTGTTAGACAAATAAATAATGAGGCACTCATCCCTATGAAAACCTAATTCTTCTCCCAGAAATTGTGAGTTTCTTGCAATTCTAAGTCTAGGTATGGAATCCCTATAAAATGTCCCCTTCCGCATTAACAATGTCCAATGATATTTTCAATGTTGCAGTCTTGTTTATGTAGTTATTTCTAGGAAAACTGCTTTACAGCCTAGGTCCTGCTATTGTGGTCCTTACAAACTTTCCACCCAACCTTTCACAATGTTCCCTGGGCATTGGATGCAGGGCAGACTCCATCCGTTGTATTTAGTGTGTGTGTATGTGTGTGTGTGTGTTTATGTGTGTAAACTTTGTGTATGCATATATATATATATATATGTATATATATGTATATATATGCATATACATATATATATACATGCAATCATACATATATACATACATATGAATGTATGTTACAAAAATAATCTAAGAAAAAGAATCAACTTGCAGAGGGTATTAGAAGGGGTTTGAGGGGGGATGCTGGGAAAAGGTGGTGGGAGATTTAAACATTTTAACAAGGATATAAAAACAAACCTTCAGAAATGCTTATTATATGAAACAGTAGAAAACTGGGATGAATTGGAAGTAATGACAGCTACTCCATTTTGAAATTATGCACAAAAATAAGAAAAATCCCATAAATACATTTCAATAAAAAGGTAAAAATATTACCCTTAAGTGTTAATTATTTTCCAAGTTTTCTTTCAGTAAGCTGCATTTGCTTGTTTGCTTAAGTATTTATTTATATATGTATTCATGGAAACTTTAGATATAGACCTGCTTAAAGAGAAAAATCCTACCTTTAAAGATGTTTTGCATCTCATAATGCTGGTTCCAGATATTCTTAGCTAAGTTACAGATCAGTCAGAATAGCAGCAAAAACATCTATTTATTTATTCATTCATTCATTCATTCAGTCAGTCAGTCAGTCATTCACTTTATATTTTTATTCCCCACACACCCTTCCTCTCCTCTAGTCTTATCCTCCTATCTCCCTTCTCCCATTTTCCTCTTCCCTTCTCTAACCCTGACCATTGTGTACCCACCTACCCTGGAACATCAAGTGTCATCAGGATTAAACGTTTCCTCTCCCACTGAAATCAGAGAAGGCAGACCAATTATGGGAAAGAGATGAAAAGGCAGAAAACAGAGTCTGACTCAGAGACCACCCCCCTCCAGTTGTTAGAAACCAACATGAAAATCAAGCTGTAATTCTGCTACATATATGAAGGGTACCAAGGTCCAACTATGCCTGCTCTTTGGATAGTGGTTCAGCCTCTGTGAGTTCCCATGGGTCCATGATAGTTGGGAGTGTATGTATTAAGATCCTCCAGCTCCCCTAATCCTTGCCTTGATTCTTCCACAAGACTCCCTGAGCTTTACCGTACCACAAGGGCACTAGTTGATTTATGTTCTTAGCAGCTTTATGTAACAACCAGAAACTGGAAACAACCTACATGTTCCACAAGTGAAGAATGGATTAAGAAAATGTTGTACATCTACTATTAAAAACAAAGACATCATGAATTTTGCAGAAAAATGGGTGAAACTTGAGACTACCATCCTGAGGGAGATAACCCAGACCCAAAAGGACTTCCATGCTATGTATTCGCTTGTAAGTGGATGTTAACCATTAGTGTACAGGATACCCATGCTGCACACTACAGACCCAAAGAGGTTAAACAAGAAAGAAGGCCTAAGTGAGGATGCTTGAATTTCACAATGAGAAGGCACCAGTCTAGTAACCAAAAAATGAGTCCTTGCCAAAGGCCTAACCATACTGTCAGAATGGTCTAAGTCAAACAGTTAGTAGCATGCAAAATCTCTATGTGTAGCATAAATCATCCAGTACTGACATTGCCACTAGCGTCCCAAACTAAGACAAGCTGTAAGATAGAAGTTGCTCTTAAATATAAAAATCTAAAATTCAAAGCATTACCTATAGCCCTTGACCCCAGATGATCTGATAGCCTTCAAGGCTTCATTTCCATTTTGCTTATCTCCCTGAGTAGCCAAATACCAAATTCATTTGCTTCTTGGTGCTCCCTATACCCAGTGTTCATTCTTCCATTTAAAAAATATTTTATTAGTTATTTTCCTCAATTACATTTCCAATGCTATCCCAAAAGTCCCCCATACGCTCCCCCCCACTCCCACTTTTTGGCCCTGGCGTTCCCCTGTACTAGGGCATATAAAGTTTGCATGTCCAATGGGCCTCTCTTTCCACTGATGGCCGAATAGGCCATCTTTGGTACATATGCAGCTAGAGTCAAGAGCTCCGGGGTACTGGTTAGTTCATATTGTTGTTCCACCTATAGGGTTGCAGTTACCTTTAGCTCCTTGGATATGTTCTCTAGCTCCTCCATTCTAAAGCATGCATATGAACTCTCTAACTTCTTTCTGTCTCTGTGAAAATGTCTTTGTAGACTTACCTAGCTACTTCTCACACTTTGCCTCTGTATCATTGTAATTACAATAACTCTTGAAATGCACAATCTTTTATTTATATTATTTTTGAAATTAAAATATGTTTATATACTTTCTCTTTGCAATTTCCTCCTTACAATCCATTCCACATTCTCCAAGTCCTTTCTTTATCCCAAATCCATTGCTTTTTGTCTCTTTTTAATTAATTTTTGGTGTTATTGGTGTTGGTAGTGTGTATGTGTTCCTACTACACAAATACAATCTGCTCAGTACATATAAAGCTACTGGTATGATATAATTTCATGCTGGGTACCTGGCATTAGATAATTAATTGGCGGGCTTCTTTATTTTTTACCTTATCTTACTTTTCTATTAATTGATGAAAAGAGAGACTTCATTAGTATTCTACATCAGAGCACTGTGAACATAAGCTACACACTATCACACTGCTGCTTTATCTAATTTACATGACAGTGAATTTAGTTTTTCTACCCTAACCAGAGTTCATAAATAGTTCTTTAGTATAATTAACCCATGTACAATTTGTACATAAATTCAAGAATTCTGATTATGTCAAGAATATTGCTGAGCTTAGAAATTGTTTTAAATTTTTAATGAATAGCTAAATAAAATATCTCTATATTGTATAACCTGAGTAGGTTTTGGAAGTGAAGGTCTTACAAAAAAAGCAAGCAGAGGAAATGAACCAAAACAATAATAGTAAGAAAGTTCTATTTTAATATTTTATACTACTTCCTTAAAAATATACACTGATTATTTAATTCAGTTATCTCTAGATTTTGTAAGAAAATTTATTAGAGTTGTAATATCCAGGACCCTATTGTTTAGTCACTTCATCAAAGTCCTCCTTATTTGCAAGGACTTTTTTGTTGTTTAGTTATTTGTACATAGGTATCTAAAAAGAATAATATGTCTGTGACTACAGGTTCTCAAAGAAGCCACTAGAAGACAACAGAAACCTTGGAACTGGAGTCTCAAGCAGGTGAGAACTAGCCAACATTAATACGGAGAAATGCAAATCTTGTGCATGTGCAAAATATACTATTAACCACAGAATAAACTTCCAATATAATCTAAGCACCACTCCTTGCAAACATTGCTTGAAATTGAGAAGGGAAGATGTGCTAGGGTTCACTAAATGAATAAACTTTTCAGAAGAACACTTCGTATTGAGATCCAAGGCTGGGTTTACTGGTGAAGAACACGAATCTTAAGTGAATAAATGGTTTGTTATCCTTCTAGACTAGATGTAAGAAGTACATATTTATTTAATAGCTACTTCATGAAGAGAAATGTATTCAAGTGTGTGCTAATCATTAGCTGCACACAGAATGAGAAGGAAGTAGCTATCAGTGGTGAATAATTTCAAACTAATATGTGTTTTACTAAATATTGTTTTGTACAGTTCAGATGTTTACCGATTTTGAAAATCACCTTGTATCACTTTATCCTCTGATCTCAAATAAAATTTAAGTGCTATTCAGAAGACCATTTGATTGCTCCCAGAGAAGAAGCAAATGATATTGCAAGATTGATATTCTGTGACAGTAGTCTAGTATCCTCACAATTCTTTTGAATTCTGATGAGACTCAACTTTTCATGTAATAGCACTAACAGGCAGTTGTAATTTTTAGCTCAATGCAGTATCAAGTCACTAGTGTTAGAATTGTCCTGACCATCATGGTGACAGTTACAGGTGTCAGGCAAAGAAGCAGGGTTAGTTATATTATCCTGGCATCTGACCCGTTTCTTGCTCCTGTGACTTAACAGAATGTGAGGCTGCTCTGATCATGCAGCACTGTAGATGTCTTCTTTTCTAATAGAGTGTGGTTACAAGATGCTGTGGAAACACACATCATTTCTTCCTGGCAATATAACTTCTTCTCATAGAGCAAACAGTGCTCTACATTCATCTTGTTCTTCACCATGCTAAGCTCTACATGGTTGCTAAGCTGATTTCCAAAACGAAACAAAATCCAAGAATATTAAAAAATAAATGTCGAAATCTAAGAATTTCTGCTTGAATAGAGATTGAGTAGCATATATTTACGTGTAGCTAGACATGCCTATAATTCACAGAATAAATACTTTGTTTATTCTTGCTATCTATTTTTTTAAAAAACAGTTCAGTAATGAGTCACAAAGATACGTGAAAATACAATCAATACTATTATAATGATATCTTGAAATTTAACCTTACATTATTTCAGCTGAGATGCTGGATCTGTGGCAAATTTGGTAGAGAGCAAGCCTAATATACAAGAGACCCTGTGTTCTATTCCCATTGGTAACAACACAACAATGACGACAACAACAAGAAGTATATCAAGTGGTTCTTAACCAAAACAGACACAAGACTGATGGTCAATAAAGTCTACGTTGCTGACAGAAAGAATGGCTGCTGATACTATTCCATTTTATTCCCATTACAGAGTATCAGCGTCCTGATGGAAGAAAGCAATGTGTCAGATTAAAAATAAGAACAAAGCACACATATATTTTGGAATTTTTCTTGTAACCATAAGAGAATGAGATACAAATCAAATTCATTCTAAATATTTCTGAGAAAACTTTTGGAAGAGATCTTATTCTAGCTTGCAGTTGGTTATTTCCCTTGTCTTATTCATCAGTTTCATCTCTTTTACTCTCAAAATAACACTTGAATCCTCAAGGAGGATGTCAGGACAATAAGTTGATCACAAACAGAAAAGTTGTGTAGTAGGAAGAGGGACGACTCAGGAGGAGTTTCTATAGAATAAGTTCCTCTTCTTCATGACTGAGAAAAGGTAAACTATAGAGTGATCGCAACACTTATCTTTCACTAACAGCAGAATAACCTTCTAAATATGAGAATGGACAACTTTTCATTCTTATGTCTACCATTAGATTGCTCTGAGGAATTGCTCAGCCTCAGCACATCTGCAGAGTTTGTGTGATCAGATGAATGGGTGGTTCTCATTCCCTGTTCCACACAGCTGTATCTCCCCTGATTCTCCTTCTACATAGTTGCCTATTAGTTACCCATGTTTGGTCATTCAACAATTTCTTGTCTCTTGTCAAGTTTATATGATGTAATTGAGTGTCACTAAAGTTAGTGTTGTAAAATACTTTATAATATTTCTTCTCCATGTGAAAAGACTGCATTTAGCGGACTTTCCCCATGGAAACCAAACTGCCTACTTCTTTGATATGGCAAAATAAACCTATCAGAAGAGATTCCTATTTGAAATATTTGGGATTACTTCAATTATCAAGCTTCCTTCACATTTTGTGTTATCTACAAAAAGTAGCAGTCTCTTTGTTAGAGTTACATATGCCATGTTGCTCCTTTAACCATATTTGAGTCTTTGACCTTTGAGGTATTTTGCATATTTTGTTAGTGTACTTTTAATATCAGTAAATATGGACTCAAAAACTATTAGCATGTAAATATATGACATTAAAATAAACTAAAACCGATAATATCTCCAACCAAATTGTAATAAAATCAAATAGAATATTAGGTCAATTGTAGCATACATTAAATAAGTAAATCATTATGTTATATTTGTGCTCACTGGGCATCTGTCTTGGAACTCTAACTTATTTATTTCAAAGTGTTCTCCAAAACCCCTTGCCTCAGGATGTAATAGAACCCCTAGGCTTGTGACAGGGAAAGGGAGATCAGTAAAACAAGCCCAACAATACAAATATTGTGTCCTTGATAACAACATGAAGGTAAACTACTGCCCTTCAGACGTTGATACTATGATCTAAACAAACAACAGACAAAGAAACAAACATGGTATTGGATACAAGAAGCACAAAGTTCAGTCATGGGGAGATTATCCACAGAGAGAATGTGTAATTGGTAGTAACTCCAACTTATGGTCTCACCCTATCAGCTAATTTATATTGGATGTTGGTAGACCCCTGCTTTGTTGATATTACCTTCATTTACTCTCTCATTTGAGCTACTTTGATCTTCTCTGACAGATGCTGTGGGTACCCACTGTACTGTGTATATTTTATCTGAAACATCTATCTAGTACTAGTTAATGGTAATTTCACCTTTGCTTGTTATACTTTTTTAATTTTTCCATTTTTATTAGGTATTTAGCTCATTTACATTTCCAATGCTAAACCAAAAGTCCCCCATACCCACCCCCCCCCACTCCCTACCCACCCACTCCCCCTTTTTGGCCCTGGAGTTTCCCTGTACTGAGGCATATAAAGTTTGCAAGTCCAATGGGCCTCTCTTTGCAGTGATGGCCGACTAGGCCATCTTTTGATACATATGCAGCTAGAGACAAGAGCTCCGGGGTACTGCTTAGTTCATATTGTTGTTCCACCTATAGGGTTGCAGTTCCCTTTAGTTCCTTGGGTGCTCTCTCTAGTTCCTCCATTGGGGCCCTGTGGTCCATTCAATAGCTGACTGTGAGCATCCACTTCTGTGTTTGCTAGGCCCTGGCATAGTCTCACAAGAGACAGCTATATCTGGGTCCTATCAGCAAAATCTTGCTAGTGTGTGCAATGGTGTCAGTGTTTGGAAGCTGATCATCGGATGGATCTCTGGATATGGCAATCACTAGATGGTCCATCCAAATTTTGTCTCTGTAACTCCTTCCATGGGTGTTTTGTTTCCTATTCTAAGAAGGGGCCAAGTGTCCACACTTTGGTCTTCGTTCTCTTGGGTTTAATGTGTTTAGCAAATTATATCTTATATCTTGGGTATCCTAAGTTTCTGGGCTAATATCCACTTATCAGTGAGTACATATTGTGAGAGTTCCTTTGTGATTGGGTTACCTCACTCAGGATGATGCCCTCCAAGTCCATCCATTTGCCTAGGAATTTCATAAATTCATTCTTTTTAATAGCTGAATAGTACTTTTTTATAAAATCATTTGTCCATAACCAAAACCACAACCATAATAAATTCTTCTTGGAATGTTTTATAATCTGAATTCCTGAGTATATGTAGATAGGACCTAGTCAAGTACAATAACATACTAGAAAAGTATTGTTGGCCAAAGTACATTCATGTTTAGTTAATCATCTGCAACATACAAAGAAATTGGCTTCATTATGGCAGTGTTATACCTATATCATTCATTTTATGTTCTTTCCACCCCCTTTACCTTCCCCATTCACCTCTCTTGTCTTTTTCCTTTACATTCTTTTCCATTCCATTCTTTCCATTCTACCCTGTATAATCTTCTTTTTTGCTTTTATGTTCTATGTTATATATGATATATTATATAACATATAATATAGATTTCAAATATGTAGACAAATATGAAACTTGTCTGAGTCTAGCTTATTTCTCTTAACCTAATATATATGAAACAAAATGTTATATATGCCATATATATCCATTCTTGTTATCTCTTCATCTGTGGACACATATCAAGAATTATTCCTTATATTGGACATTAAGAATAGAGCTAATATAAGCATGGATATACTAGATTCTCTGGTGTGCTGACTTAGAATCTTACGATTCTATACCCAGGAACAGCATGGCTGGATTGTACAGCAGTTCCACATGTACTTTTCTAAGACATCCTCATGTTGTTTTTTAAAAATGCTATACTTTCCCAACAGAGTGAATAAGGGTTCCATTTTGTCTGGATTCTTGTCAGTATTTATTGCAATGTATTTCAGGAAAAATGCCAACATTTATTGCCAAGTACCAATAGGGGAAAACAATGACTGGGGAGATGGGACATCTTCTGAATGGCTTGAGGTACCCATTCTTTGGCCTTTGCTGGTAAGGCCTACCTCATGTCAGAGGCTCCCTGGGCAGTAACACCTGACTGGTGTTGGCCTCCATTTTTCCTGTGCTTGACCAAATGGTTCACATTGGGACTCACAGGTTGACCATGGCACATTCTTTCTTCTGTATTCTGATGTGGGTCACAGGCTCTAAGGACAATGCCTGGTTGCTCATTATTTCCAATTATTCTGTACCTGAATAAAAAGTTGTACCCATCAGGACATGTATGTGTACAGCCAGCCATTCCACTTTTCTTTTTAATTCGACCTGGGTCACAGGCTCTCAGGTCAGCCCGACCTGACTGCTGCTTGCCTCTGATTACTTTGTAATTGTGTGAATGGTTGTTCCCCGTGGCAGTGGGGACGTGGTCAAAGCCTCTTCTCTTCACACTGTTTGGATGTTCATCATGGGTTCCCTGGGTATTAACACAAGACGGCACTTTTTCTTCAAATTCTTTGTATCTGAATGAAAGGCTGTGCTCCTTAGGGCTTCTTTGTGGACAGGGTCCCATTCCACTCATTCTAATTTGTTCTGGGTCACAGAATTTATGGTCATCAAGCCCTAACTGCTGCTTGTCTCTAGTTACCCTGTGCTGACATGAATGGTTGTTCTTAGGAGTGAGGAGGTTGTCAAAGGCCATTCTTCTCTTCTGGCTGTTCAGATGTTGGTCACAGGCTCTCTGGGCATTAACATTGGGCTGTGATTCATCTCTGATTTCTCTGTATCTGAGTGAATGGTTATGCATCTCAGGGCTTATATGTGGAGAACACTCCTTTCCTCTCTTTGCTCTCATTTCATCTGGGTTATAGGGTCCCTGGGCAGCAAGAGCTGACTGCTCCTGGACTCCAGCTCCCCTGTCCTTGACTGGAAGGTTATCTTTGAGAATCATTAGTGGATCACAGTCCACTCCTTTGTTTGTATTTTGATGTGGATCAAAGATTTTCTGGTCAACAACTGGCTCCTGTTTGTCTCTAATTCCTGTGTATCTGAATGAGTGCTTGTGCCCCTTGGAGCCTCCATGTGGAGAGTCTCCCATTCCAATTTTTCTTCTACTTTGGCCTAGGTCACACGATCTCTGGTTAGCAAGACCTGACTCCTGCTTGTTTCCATCTCCCCTGTAACAACATGGATAATCATTTCCCATGGGAGTAGGCAGCTGGACAAAGTCCATTCTTCTTTTTGCTTTTTTCAGATGTTTGTCACAGGGTCTCTGGGCATCAATGCCTGACTGTGCTTTGACTCCGATTCCACTGAATGAGAAAGTGTGGTTGTGTTTCTCAGAGCTGGTGTGGCCACTGCTCATTCTTCTTGCTGGTCTGCTGTGGTTTGGGTCATAGAGACACTCAGAAGTGTAGGTGGAGTCACCCATTTGAAATGCCAATGATTCCACTTTATCCTCTTGTCCTTGGGTCACAGGATCTATGGGGAGTTTGGATGTGTCATCTACATTTTTCTCCAGGTTCTGGAGCAGAGAATTAATGAGGACTTGTAGTTCAACTGCTGTACTGTAGAAGAGATTTTCTCTATCTACTACCTCCTGTAGCCCTGTAACTGGTCGGGGAATTTCATTCCTCAAAGAGTCCCCCTGCCCCTTGTATGTTTTGCTGAGGCTTTCATATTGTGCAATATTTCTGGTGATATTCTTCGAGGAACTTATAGCAGGAGCCTCCCTTTTTCCTGCTATATTAAGGGAGGACTGACTCTCAAGCTTGGCTGTATCCTTGAGCTGGATGGAGCTCGGGATAGAAGGACTTACTCTCCCAAGCCTTTCTCCCTGGCTTATGCTCTCAGATTTCAAAACAGTGGTCCTCACTTCAAGGGGAGGAAATACATTGTCATTCTTTGCTTCAATCCTATCCTTGTGGAATCTGAACTCCCTAGTCTCCACACTCTGATCACTACTCATGAGATTACCTAATCCCTGTGAAGTCTTGAGGTTTTGCCATCCATTCTGAAAGTTGGGCAGTGAGTTCTGTGAAGGTAAGCTGACCTTGGCAGGGTGTACTGTATTGGGGGCATCTGGGTGATGACTCACAGGCCAAGACTGTGGATGCTCATTTGGTTTTAAGTCAATGTTATTATCTAATTTTATTTTTAGAACCAAGTCCCCTGAGTTTTGAGCAGTAGGTTTTTGGAGATGGCCTGGGCTTCTTTTGGCATCTAAAGACTCAAAGTCCTTGAGAGTAATATTGATGGCTTGCCCATTGGGAATCTCACTGGATCCCAGACTCACCCTCCATGCAGGAGGTAGGTCTTCTTTTACCTCCAATGTGTTGGTTAGTTTGGCCATTGAAGGTGGGACTCTGTATTCAGGGCCCACAGTTGTTGCACTCAAGCAGGAATGTCCTGAGGGTACATCTTCAGACTGCTTCCAGGGTGCATGCTTGCCCATTCCTGGGCTGGTGTCTGATTGCAGGTAGCCTCTCCCAGTTCCTTGAATTGTTCTGTTCTGCTGGGGTTTTGCATGGAAACAGAAAGTATGGGGCTGAACATTCTGGTTTCTCTGCTGTTGATCTAGATGGGATGTTAAGGGTCCATGGTTGGCAGCAGTTGGAGGGGCTTTTTGGGTCTCCTGAGGTGAATGTTCAAACAGAGGACGTTCCAACCTGGAAGATGATACAGTTTCTACCCTTATCCCTCCTGGATCTTGGTGATGCAATTTTTCCAGGATCAAGGCAGCTTTGGGATAATATTCAGCCTTGGAAACACCGAGTAATCTCCTTCTACATTTCTCAAAATGCCGCATGATGCTGAATTCCAGCTTCATTTTAGTGTTTGAATCAAGGAAGGAAAGATCCTTGCTGGTGTTTATGGAAAGCAGATCATCTGTCCTCAGCACAGAGTTCCTGGATTCCAAACTGTTCCCAGGAGTGCAGCTTGAAGTACAAGGCAGATCTTTGGCCCCAACACTGGGATTCTTCTTGAATGTGCTAAGCATATCAGAATTAGCTAAGGCCCTCTTTAAGGGAACCCCTGTGGGCACAGACCCCGCCATCTGGCTCAACTTGTAGCTTTTGGAGTTGAGGATAGAGGGCTGGCCAGGCTGGTTGGGTTCAGGCAGGTTCTTGCAATAACCATCACCATTTGGTTGGAAAGTTCCCTGAAGCTGTGTCAGTTCACTAGATGGACAGAATCTGACATGGGTTCCTTTTTGTTTTCCCTCATTAATTGCCTTCTCTTCAGGTTGTCTCTTCTTATGATGGTGGATCATTTGATAATGCTCAGGAAGGATGAAGGCTGATGTGATAGTTTTAACAGGCAGGGTGCCCCTGGACGAGTTGTCAGTGGGCTGGCTAATGGCTGCTTGACAATTTTGGACATTACAACCTGCAATGTCTTTCCAATCTAGTCTGTGTGTTGAGCATTCTTTTACATTTGGAAGGGATGTCTGTATCCCTACCTCAGCAGTAGGATGTGCCCTTCTATTGGCTCTTCTCTGGGATGAAGGACGTGATTGGTTTGGTATTGAGCTTGGGAGGTTTTCTAGTTTCTGAACTCCTGTTACACCTACCAAGCTTGGTGTCAGAAGTTGGTGGGGCAAGTGCTGGTCCTGGAAAAGCTGTGGAGGTTCTTTAGCCAGAGGTAGAGCTTGAACAGGGTCACATGCATCAGTAAACCTGACAGATTTATGCCCTGAGGAGGATTTCCTGGACGCCCAGGCAGTAGCCACAACTGCCTCAGAGATCACAGAGGATATGCCCCATAAAAGTTGGTTAAATTTCTGCTGTATAAGAACTTCTAAAAACTTGAGATAAGAAAACAGCTGAGGGAGGGGAAGCGGATTCAGTTTCTCCTTAGAGTACCAAAGTGGGTGGGGAGAAGAGTCCAGTAAAGGACAATGAATGGGCCTTTCCATAGGTTGTGGTACATTCTGAGTATCCTGCGAATTCTTTTGGCAGCTTCTGAAAGCTTTTATGGTAGCAGTTTTCTTCCTGGCCATGTTCTGCTCCCTCAGTACCACCTGCCAATTAGAAACAATACATATGAGCTGGGGTCCCTTCATCCCATTAGTAGACAAGCTTCCTGCTCTGTATGCTCATGGATGACATGAAATCCACATTTCCCAGAGAACCCTCTCTCTTCTGTCCTTCACTCATTCATACTGTGCATAAACACATTTCCTTTTTGACTCATTGGGAGAAACAGCAGAAGGAGCTGTCTATGTCACACTTATCATGGATGTCCTCAGTCAGTGTACCTCAGACAGGATCCCTCAGACAGGATCCTACCTAAAGCTGAGATCTGTAGCTGCCTGGGGACTGTCAGGTGATATCTGCTTCCTCAGACCATAAAAGACACAAGCCCTGAACTGAAGGCCTTGGTCTCAACACCTGCTTCACATTAGCTAAATACAAACAAAAGCAAGTGCCTGAGCTGAAGGTAGGTGAACTTTCTTAGAGCTTGTCCTGTGTCCCCACAATTCCCACAGGCAGTCTGTCTATGGAGGCACAGTGGTCCTTATTGTCCCCTCATACAATCTGTACATGTGGTCTGAGAGCTTCAGGTAGACAGCTCAGGCTACTCTCACCTCTGACCTCCCTACAGACTAATGTGAGGCTACTCCTGGAGATTTCTGCTCACATGTCTGTAGCTAGATTTTAGGTTCTCTATTTCACCCTTAACCACCACTTTTCTTCTACCTTTTCCATTCCCTAACACTAGGTGGGAGAGGAAAGAGAATAGAGGGCAGAAGAGGAGATGTTCTTGTTTTACAACATTCTACTAGTTGTGGGGGCAGGGTTAGTTCCTTTTAGGTATGTTTAATCTTGATCTTCAGGATATGAATTTCTCCTCCTCCTCCTCCTCCTCCTACTCCTCCTACACCTCCTCCTCCTCCTCTTTCTTCCTCCTCTTCTTCTTCCTTCTCCTCCTCCTCCTCCTCCTCCTCCTCCTTCTTCCTCCTCTTCTTCTTCCTTCTCTTCACAACTCTACTTAACAAACTACAAACACCAGACCCCAATAGCAACAAACCAACAACCCAGCATGCCTCTCAAGGTACTAGCGTTTTTATACCCTCTGAAAAGTCCCCAGAATTCCAAACATCACACAAACACAGACACTATCTGCTGCTTGAAGTATCCTATCCCTGTTAGAGCTTAAGGCAAATCATAGGCTGCTACTGTGGACAATCTGAAACCATACCATATCCTACACCTGAGATTACAGCAAGACATATTCTTATATTTCTGTATTTAAAAAAATCCATATTTCACACCTGTCCTTCTAGGGAATGTGAGATTAAGGTTCTTGGACTACTCCTCCATTGTATTTCAGTCAGGGCTTTTCTCACCTTTGGGGTGTTCTTTTCTCTCCCTGGTGGTGGTGACTCTGGATACTCCTTCAGGAATGGTATTAGTAGGTAAAAGAGCCCCACACCACACATAATGGCAAAGCTTATGTCCACTACTATGGACATGGAGCAGGGGATCTTCCATAAGTGAATAATGCTATTCATCAGAAGGAAAATATTCTCCATCTTCAGAATCACAGGGCAGATCTCAGGATCTACTGGATCTACTGGAGTAGAGCATCTGACTTTTCAGGAGGCCTCAGGCCACATCACACAGCTGAGGCCTCCTCATCACAAAGGGCTATAAGCAGAAGGGAGGGTTGCACAGGCCCTCCTCTGCCTCCACCCCAGGAGCCACACCCACTTCCTGGCTTTCCATACTCCCTCCTTTGAAATCTTGCTGCTGAAGCAGTCAAAGATAGATCTCTGTTCATGTATTGTTTCTCTGCTTGATCCCCACAATTTTTCTGCCTTCTGTCTGCTTGAGTCCACTAGGATCTTATTTGTTGATAAAGTAGGCTTTTTTATGGAACTTGGGTTGTTTCTTATGGATTATTACTCTTATTATGGCTTCTGACTGCACATACAGTCTATTCATTCTGAGATCATAGCTTATCTTTTTCCAGTAAATTATTTTTATTAATTGTTTTATTTATTTACATTTCACATTTCTGCCTTCTCTGTCCCACCTCAATTAAACAACCACCACACAGCCCCACTTTCCCTCTAAGAGTGTGCTCTCCACCTTCATCCACTCCCACCACTCACCACTATAACATCTCTATTCTTGGGGCATCAAGTCTCCTCAGGACCAAACACATATCCATCCACTGAGGCCAGAAAATGCAGTGCTCTGCTCTATATGTAGCAGAGGCAAGGGACTAAACTGTGTGTGATCTTTGGTTGTTGGGTTAGTCCTTGAGAGCTCTGAGGGGTCCAGTTAGTTGATAGTCCTGTTCTTTCTATGAGGTTGCAACCCCTTCAGCGCCATCCATCCCTAACTCTTCCACTGGGGTCCCTAGTCTCAGTCCAATGGTTATCTGTGAGTATCTGCATCTGTCTTAGGTGCTGGCTAAGCCTCTAAGAGGACAACCATACCTATCTGCAAGCACCTCTTGGCATTAGGAATAGTGTAAAAGTGTAAAGATTTGGTGCCTGCAAATGGGATAGATCCCAAGGTGAGGTGATTTCTGGATAGCCTTCACTCTCTGCTTTTTTATCTTTTATTTTTTTTCCTGTGTTTCATTTAGACTGGAAAAATTCTGATTTAAAATTTTTGAGATAGGTAGGTGTCCCATCCTTCACCTGGGGGCCATGTCTATCTACTGGATGTCATCTCTTCAGGTTCCATCACACTGCTGTTAGGCATTTCAATTAATGTAATTTTTATTATGTCCTGAGAGCTTCTCACATCCCTGGTGTCTGGGACCTTCTAGTGGTTCTCCTATTCCCCACACTACATGCTGATTCTTTCTATTCATTCTCTTGGCCCTGTGGGCTTCTCTCCTATTTTCCCCCATGCCTGATCCTGCCACCCCTTTTTTATAGTCCTTTTTCCCTCTCATACACACTTAGATCCCTTCCTCCCACTGCCACCCCTGATTATCCCTCCCTCTTCTATGTAGGATTCAAGCATCCACAATTTGGTCTTCCTTCTTATTAAGCTTCCTATGGTCTGTTACATGTATCCTGCATATTCTGAGATTTTTGACCCATATGCCCTTATCAGTGAGGACATACCATGTACCTTTCTATCTGCGTTACCTAACTCAGGATGATATTTTCTAGTTCCATCCACTTGCCTGCAAAATTCATGATGGCCTTGTTTTCAATAGCTTAGTAGTATTCCATTGTGCAAATGTATCACATTTCCTGTATCCATTCTTCCACTGAGGAACATCTGGGTTGTTTCCAGTTTCTGGCTATTATAAATAAGGCTTCTACGAACATAGTGGATCACATGTCCCTATGATATGGGGGAGCAAAATTTGGGTATATGCCCAGGAATGGTATAGCTGTGTCTTCCAGTAGAACTCTTTCAAAATTTCTGAGGAACCATCATATTGGTCTCCAAAGAGGTTGTACCAAGTTGTAATCCCACAGGCAATGAAGGAATGTTGGTGTATGTTGGAATCTGAGGTTTATTTTGATTTGCATGTCCCTGATAACTAAGGATGTTGACCATTTCTTTATAAGATTCTAGGCCATTCAGGATTCCGCAGTTGAGAATTCTCTGTTTAGCTATGTACCACATTTGTAATTGGGTTATTTCGTTTTCTGGGGTCTAACTTCTGTGTTCTTTGCATATTTTGGATATTAGCCTTCTATCAGTTGTAAGGTCGATAAAAGATCTTTTCCCAATCTGTAGGTTGCTGCTTTCTCCTATTAACAGTGTTCTTTGCCTCACAGAAGATTTTGCGTTCAGGAAGTCACATTTGTTAATTGGTGGGCATAGAGCTTGAGTTATTGGTATTCTGCTCAGGAAAATTCCTTCTCTTCCAATGTTTTCAAAGCTATTTTATACTTTCTCTTCTCTGTGATTCAGTGTATCCTGTTTTAGGTGGTGGTCCTTGATCCACTTGGATTTGAGCTTCATAAAAAGAGTTAAAAATGGATCAATTTGCATTCTTCAACATGCAGACTGCCAGTTAGACCAGCACCATTTGTTGAAGATGCTTTAATTTTTCGACTGTATGGGTTTGGCTTCTTTGTTAAAAATCAAGTGACCAAAGGTATGTAGGTTTATCTCTGGGTCTTCAGTACTATTCCACTGATAGATATGTCTGTCTCTGTACTAATACATTGTGGTTCTTATCACTACTGCTCTGTATTATAGCTTGAGGTCAAGAATGGCAATTGCTTCAGGAGTTCATTTATTGTTGAGAATTGCTTTCGATATCCTAAATTTTTTGTTATTCTATATGAAGTTCAGCATTCTTTTTCTCTCTCTACGAAGAACTGCATTGATATTTTGATGGGGATTGAATTGAATCTGTAGATTGCTTTTGGTAAGATTGCCCATTTTACTATGTCAGTCCTAAGTATTCATGAACATAGGAGATTTTTCAATCTTCTGGTGTCTTCCTCAGTTTCTTTCTTCAGGGACTTGACGTTCTTGTCATACAAATCTTTCACTTGCTTACCTAGAGTTACACCAAGATATTTTATATTACTTATGACTATTGTGAAAGGTGTTCTTTCTCTAATTTCTTTCTCAGCCTGTTTATCCTTTGTGCATAGGACGACTACTAGTTTGTTTGTGTTACTTTTATCTCCAGCCACTTTGCTGAAGTTGTTTATCAGGTGTAGGAGTTCTCTGGTAGAGTTTTGGGAGTCATTTATTTGCACTATCATATCATCTGAAAACAGTGATACGTTGACTTCTTCCTTTCTAGTATATATGATTTTGACCTTCTTTTGTCCTCTAATTTCTTGATCTAGAATTTCAAGTACTATATTGAATAAATAGGAAGAGAGTGCGCAGTCTAGTCTTGTCCCTGATTTTGATGGGATTGCTTCAATTTTTTTTCCATTTACTTGATGCTTACTGTTAGTTTGCTGTATACTGCTTTAATTTTAATTGCTTTGAATTCCTGATATCTCTATGACTTTTAACATGAAAGGGTGTTGTAGTTTGTCAAAGACTTTCTCAGCATCTAATGAGATGATCATGTGATTTTTTTTTTTTGAGTTTTTTTATATAGTGGATTATGTTGATGGATTTACATTTATTGCATCATGCCTGCATTCCTGAGATGAAGCCTACTTGATCATGATGAATGATGGTTTTGATGCTTTCTTGGATTTTGTTTTTGAGAATTTTATTGAATATTTTTGCATTGACATTCATAAGTGAAAATGGTCTGAAATCCTTTCTTTGCTGGGTTTTTGTATGGCTTAGGTATCAACATAACAGTGAGTTCACAGAAGGAATTAGGTAGTGTCCCTTCTGTTTTTGTTTTGAGGAATAGTTTGAAGAGTATTGGTATTAGATCTTCTTCAACAATCTGTTATAATTCTGCACTAAATCCACCTGGCTCTGGGATTTTTTTGGTTGGTAAAATTTACTGACTTGTTCTATTTCCTCAGGGTTTATGAGACTGTTTTGATAGTTTATCTGATCATTATGTAACTTTGGTATGTGTTATCTGTCTAGAAAATTGTCAATATCATCTAGATATTCCAGTTTCATTTAGTAAATAATTTGTGGTAGACTCTGATAAGTTTTTGAATGTCCTCAGTTTCTGTTACTATGTCTCCCTTTTCATTTCTGATCTTATTAATTTGGATACTGTCTCTGGGCCCTTTAGTTAGTTTTACTAAGAACTGATCTATCTTGTAGATTTACTCAAACAAGATGCTCTACATCTATGTAACCTCTACATTTTCTGGGTCTGTCATTTAATAGCAGAACATTTTTGTGGCTCTGCATTCATTCTTCATTAAAAAATAACAAAGAAAAATCAACAACAAAAAGTTCTCACATAATCCCAGTTTCTATAGAATATGACATAGTATCATCAAGAGCTGCTATTAACTTATTATAGTTAGCTTTCTAATTAAAATATAGGACAGACAAACCACATGTAAACTTTATTTCCCTTCTGATACGATTAAAGTCTAAATTTGTTATTTAGATCCAGTGTGGAAATTTTTATCTAAATAGCATCTCCCCCAATGTCTCCAGTCTCACAGTGAATTATGTGAATTATATGAATCGGATATTGAGAATTTCAATATGACCCAACTGTGGTCATAATTCCTATTTACGAGATAACAAGGCTAACACTGAACATATTACTTCCTTGAACATAGTGGTGAGCCAAGCATAGAATAATAGTTATCGACATTATCCTTTTCAAAACTAGGAAATTGAACTTGGAAAATGGCTCAGTGGGAAAGCCCTCACCAGGAAAACCTGAAGACTAGGCTACAGGCACTCACTTTGCACAGAGAGAGACACAGAGAGCTAGGAACATAGATATTGAAAGAAGCTTATGTTTTTAAAAGTCAAATAATTTAAGCTGTGTAGGATGGATCAGCAGGTTTGAATATTTGGGAAAGGTCTTCATGCAGCTCTTGTCCACACCTAGTCATGAGGCACAATTTTAGTTCCTTAGTGAGCCATGGACATTTTCCTTTAAAAGTTCAGCTAACTGAATAAGGCCTCTTGGTTTGCCTTATGAATGCTCTACTGATTTACACTGTCTACCAAGTATCTAGATACAACTACCTAGACAAGTTCATGGATAATGTAACTCTGCCCATAGCCCTTGAACAATTTTGCCATGTCTTTGGGAACTGTATTAACCTTGAGTTCCTGGAACTTAAGCACTGAATGGCTTAAGCATTGCTCTTTCACCCCATAATCCTATCATCTGTGTCTATGCAGATACCCTTATAGGCATTTTGGTGTCTCTTGAAGGACATGAAGTGTTCATTGCCATGCACTTTGTTAGGCTGACTCCTTTCTGTAGAGATCATGGTCCTCTTCATTTACTTTTTCTGGCCTCATTGGCAGTGTTTCCAAAAATGATATACAGTCTGTTTCATTCTCTGTGAGCCCATGTGGACCCTGCTTAGTTGATTTGGTGGAGTATGTTCTCTTGGTGTCTCCATCTCCTCTGACTCCTACAGTCTTTCTTCCCTCTCTTACATGTGGTTCCCAAACCACATGGGGTGGGATTGAATAAAGACCTGCAATTTAGACTTTCTCTTTATAAAGTATGCTGGGGGGGGGGTGTCTCTGCATCTGTTCTCATCTGCTGCTGGAGAAAGCCTCACTTATAACATGTCAGGACAAGATACCAATCTATGAGTATATATGTTTTAGTGGTGATCCACCCAGATCCTCTGCAGAACTTTCTTTAAAAATTTGCAATCTATGCTCATAGTCAGCTATTGGATGGGTCACACGGCCCCCAATGGAAGAGCTAGAGAAAGTACCCAAGGAGCTAAAGGGAACTGCAACCCTATAGGTGGAACAACAATATGAACTAACCAGTACCCTGGAGCTCTTGTCTCTAGCTGCATATGTATCACAAGATGGCCTAGTCGGCTATCACTGGAAAGAGGGGCCCATTGGTCTTGCAAACTTTATATGCCTCAGTACAGGGGAATGCCAGGGCCAAGAAGTGGGAGTTGGTGGGTAGGGGAGTTGGGGGAGCATGGGGGACTTTTGAGATAGCATTGGAAATGTAAATGAAGAAAATACCTAATTAAAAAAAAAGAAAGAGACCCGAGCTCCAGGTGAGGGGGGGATGGGTATTGGGGAGTGGGTTGGGGATCATGTGGGGGACTTTTGGGATAGCATTGGAAATGTAAATGAAATAAATACCCAATTTAAAAAAAAAGAAAAAAACAAAAAAAAGAAAAAAATTTGCAGTCTAATTTTGGCTCTTGCTGAGTTTTCTGATTGGACTCCTGAGTTGTTCTGTTAATGTCTTCAGCACTGGAAAACATGTCTGACTTAAACCTAACTTTGTCACTAAGCATTATACTAAGTATATTTCTTCATTTCCCTATATATGTAATTAAATTATATTTTTTCCAAAAATCTAGCTGAATTTTACTTACTAGGTCTGTCCTCCATTTTTCTCACCTTCCTTTCATATTTTCCATAAGCAGCAAGAATAAAAAAGGTTAAACATGATTTTGGAAATGCCCTCAGCTACATACAGACTTAATATTTAAAAGTGTTATATTTTTTTTACCTGTAGGAATTAATTCCACTCAGTCTGCATGAATATTTTTAATGTATTTAATTTCCATATTTTTCTAAAAAGTGTCTATAATCAAAATATTCTCTAAGATATTTAAGATGACATAATCTTTCCCATATTAACACTTCATTTTAAACCCTCAATGGCAGAAATTTCAATGTCTGTCTATCAGTAGCTCTCTGTCCAGGGATACTAGAATTTTTCTATTATCTTCTTCAAATGTCTTTCAATCTGTCTCTCCTACCCAATTTCAAAGCTATATCAGCTTTTTAGATATTTTGAGAAATAAACCAATAAGTTGTCCCAAGTTGTATTAGCTTTCTTTGTTCATAACATCAATCTGCTGCTAACACTGTGCTTTAAAATGAACACACACACACACACACACACACACACACACACACACACACTTACACACACACACTTACACACACACACACACACACACACACACACACACACACTTACACACACACACACACACACACACACACACACACTTATTCTCTTGGAGGTCGGAAATCTAAAAATAAAATCACTGAGAGAAAATGACACTATTGATGAGGTATATTTCCTCCTAATGCCTAGGATAGAAATAGTTGCTGGAATTTTCTAGTTTATATAAGAACTTCACAGCCTATAGAATGTAATTAGATATTTTCCAAAAAACCTAAAGCAAAGATAATCAAAATATCTAGATAATGATTCGATTGTGGTTTCCAAGTATCAATTATACTATAAAAGGAAAAAAAAAACACCAAAACAATGTGGTTCATTCTAAAATTAGGATTGAAAATATATAAAATATACTTGGGATAAGTTTCAGGACAATATAAATTAAAACAACAAACAGATTATGGAGTTCTTATCAAAAGAAATTCAGAGTTAACTATAAGGATATTTACAATATTCACTGAAACTGCTTTTATTGGCATAAAGCATTAACTGTGTTTTTATCTATCAGTCAATGACACTAGAAAACTTCATGACTAATTAATCATACTTAATAGGCTATTGAAGAACCAAATAAATATTTGAGAGTTCCTTAATATAGGAAAACAAAAAATTATCTCTCCTGGAAAAAAAAACCCTGAAGTTAAAGAAACATTGAATGAAGTTACTGTATATAAAATATGCTGGCTAACGTGGAAACATAAGCTAAATTATTAACTCCATAAATCTCAGTGAAAATAGTATTTGAGGAAATACCATTGGCCATTCACAATACCAAGAGAGAAATATCTAGCATTATCCTCATATTACCCACAGTTCTCAACAAAAATTATGAATATGTATATAACTGAGCAGATCTATTAAGATCTATTAAGTTGGCTTTCATGATTAAAAAAAAAGTAGTTCAATAATGACTGATTGCACACTAGATATATTGATAACCTAACAGCTGCTAACAGGAGGTTTAATGCCTGAGCAGGACGAATCTAGCACTGAAGGTATAGATGACTCCTAGTAATCCATTAGAAGCTAGATTCTAATGTGTGAGTGAAGTATTTTGGCAGCATCCATAGCAGATGAAATCATCAACAAGGATCAAAGGTGAACAGACAAAAAAAGCTTTATCTTTTTCCTCAGACTTCCTTGTATCTGGACCACTGCTGGAAAATGCTGTTCACTGTGAGGGAGAGTCTTGGTGGCCTTCGCTATTCCTTCCAGCAAACTACCATTAGAGACTTACCTAGATGGGTGTCTCTCATTTGTTTGAATTGATAATCTTATTTCACTGATTTGATAAACAAGTTGTCAACTAAAGTTGCCATCATTAAGCTTATCATAATGGGTTTGTGATGCTGAGAAATATATCTACTGTACATGAAATATCTCTACTGTATATACAACCAAGATTCTGTATGCAATATAATACATAGAAATGTCAAGTGTGAGAGAAATGAAAGCAAGTTACTGAAAGATCCCAATATATAAACATTATATATTGTAAACTCTCTCTATATATAGTAGTTCACAGACCAAGGACCCTGTATTTTTAATACAGAAAATATAAGGAAAGGTACTATAGATTAAATTAAATTTCTAAACCATGGCTAATCTCCCAATTGGTAAGTGCTTGTATTAAAAATATAAATAATAAGACTATTAGTAAAGTTAACACTAGCTATTTGATGGTATGAAGTAACAATTGGTACAGGTGAAAACTATCTAACTGAAATGATATATATATATACATATATATATATATGTATATATATATATATATCAATGATTTATAAATAAAATAAAATGTGAGATCAGTTGCATCTTTATTTTGAGGATGTGAAAATTGCATAGGACATAGATTAATATCAAATTACATATTCCTTTCTTCTGCATTACAATTTCCTTTGAAGTGATTCAGTGATTCTTTAAGCAGAGAGAATTGCTACTCAGTCCCCATAACATCTATTTGATAGAAAGCTTCCTTAAATGTATTTTTTCTTCCAAAAGTCTCAGAAGATGTGGGACACGTGATTTCAGTGTCGGCTTACAATTTATTAACTAGGTGATCATGGGAAAGATACTGAATTTACTTTGTGTCTGTCTCCTTACAAGATATATACTGCTAGCATAAACCATGTAGAATTTCTATTATGAATATTGCATGAGAAGAAATATGAAGTTTAGGTGAATATAGGGCACATCATATGAAACTTTCAGTAAATAGTAGTAGTTAATATTATAAATACCTTTATACTAAAATAACTACTGAATGATTAACCGTATGATAAGTGTCCTATTTTAAAGTTTGAGAACCAAAACATTTTTAGAACGTAATTTTTCAGTTCAGAGAGCTTGAGACTGCCATAATGTTTCTGATGTCATATGTAACTTTCTAGGTTTCTGCTGCAAGCCAGAAACAAGGGTTCTAGGGAGTCCTGTTATCAGACAGAGAGGAAGTAAACACTAAAGTGTGACAGTGGCTTTCATGAATATTCTGGTGTCTGGGGCAGATTTTAGGGTGTCAGGTGATCAGTTTGGGGGCAGGTTTCATAACTGTGAGTACTTCTTTGGAAAAGTGTGAATTACTGTTGGCTAGCTTCGGTGTATATGCACACAGTTCTCAATATTAGAGGATATTGTGTTTTAAGACATACAAACACAGAAGCAAGACAGCTGGGCATTTTTCTTAGAGGAATTACTTTCTTTTCTTTTCTTTCTTTCTTTCTTTCTTTCTTTCTTTCTTTCTTTCTTTCTTTCTTTCTTTCTTTCTTTCTTTCCTTCCTTCCTTCCTTCCTTCCTTCCTTCCTTCCTTCCTTCCTTCCTCCGTCCCTCCCTTCTCTCTCTCTCTCTCTCTCTCTCTCTCTCTCTCTCTCTCTCTAACTTTTTGAGAATTTTTTATTATTAGCTACTTGCTTCACTTATATTTCAAATGCTATCCTGTTTCCTAGCTTCCTCTCCAAAAATCCCCTATCCCCTCCCATCTCCCCCTGCTCACCAACTCACCCACTCCTGCTTCCTGGCCCTGGCATTCCCCCTGTACTGGGGTATATAGTTCTGAACTGCTTGCTACAATGTTTTCACCAGAAAAACACCACAGGGCTGGAAAGATGCCTTGGCAATTAAGAGCATATACTGCTCTTGAGAACGCAAGTTTGGATGATTTTTATTTTGTTTTTATTTGAAACAAGATTTTCTTTCATATATTCTAGTTACAGTTTCTTCTCTAATCTTCTCAGATTCTCCCCACTTCCCTGTCCCTCAAATCTATATTCTCTATTCTCACTAGAAATCAGACATTTAATAATTGATATTTATGATGATAGTGTTTACTATAATGATAAGAATAGGAAAATTGTTAGGCTAGGTGCATGCCTTTAATCCCAGCACATGGGAGTCAGAGGCAGGCAGATTTCTGATTTCGAGGCCAGCCTGGTCTACAGAGTGAGTTCCAGGACAGCCAGGGCTACATAGAGGAGTGCTGTCTCAAAGGCACCAAAAAAATAAAATGTTTTCCAGCATCCTATATAATATACAATCACCAAACCCAGACACTATTGTGGATGCTGGCAAGTGCTTGCTGACAGGAGCCTGATATAGCTGTCTCCTGAGAGGCTTTGTCAGTGCCTGACAAATACAGAGGTGGATGCTCTCAGCCAACCATTGGACTGAGCACGGGGTCCTCAGTGGAGGAGCTAGAGAAACAACAGAAGGAGCTGAAGGGGTTTGCCGCCTCATAGGAGGAACAAAAATATGAACCAACCAGTACCCAGAGCTCCCAGGGACAAAACAACCAACCAAAGAGTACCCACAGAGAGACCTATGGCTCTGGCTGCATATGTAACAGAAGATGCACTTTTTGGACATCAATGGGAGGAGAGGCCCTTGGTCCTGAGAAGACTCAATGCCCCAGTGTAGGTGAATGCCAGGACAGGGAAGTGGGAGTGGGTGGCTTGGTGAACAGGGAAAAGGGGATGAATAGGGGGTTTTCAGAGGGGAAACCAGGAAAGGGGAAAACATTTGAAATGTAAATAAAGAAAATATCTATTTTTTTAAAAAGTATAAGAAAAGATACATTAAAAACAACTCTGAACCTAACTACCTTTGATGAGCATCTCTCAACAGACTGGAAATTGAACCCCAAGAAACTTACCCACACTTCTGCACTCTGCGAGTTCCTACAACCAAGTGACATACAGTCAAACTGATACAGGCACATATAAAATCTTTATAAAATGGATACATAACTTTGTTTTTATGCATCTTCAATACACCTGTCTCAGAAAACATACATGTCTGGTATACCACATTCTTTCTCACATGTCTGAAAAGGCTAGCAGCACCTAAGAACAAAACTCACAGCCTTCTTCTGTTTTGGATCAATGGACAGCCTTTTCAGTATAGTACATTGGATAGCTGAATAGTGAAGTCATACATGCAGGTGCCCACAAATGCAATATAACAAGAAACAGAGGGCAATGAAAGTATTTCAAAATTGTCACAGAACTGTCAACATGATGGACCTCAGCTGGGTACATGTACAACAGAAGACTGAATTTTTTTTTCTCTTCTGTGTATGAGAGTCATAGTCACAGAAGTTCTGGGGTGTTAGTTCTGAAGGGGGACATTATTCTTAGTAAGAAGACATCTACACATATTAAATATATGAAGAACAAGATTTGGCTGTTATCTAAAGATGTTTTTATAGGTCTCATTGTGTCTCCTTGAGTTATTTCATGTGCACTTAAATACATATCTCCTCTGGGTCCCGACTTTGTGCCCTATGTCACATATCTACATCCTACTAAAGCTTTGAATTCTCACATTTGTCTCCAATGACCATGCCGTCTATGCAGCACTTCCATTTTTTTCTTATTAATAAGTTAATAACCTTGCTTTTGTTCTGTTTTGTTATTTTTGTTTTGGAAACAAGGTCTTAAATATCCTAGGCTGACCTTAAACTAAGCATAGAATGATCATGGCACTACCTGACTATTTTACAAACTTTACTTTATACAGTGCTGGGACTTAAACTTATGGCTTGATCCATGCTAGACAATATTCTCCTACATGAGCTATACCCCCATTTTAACTCATGGTGTGTGTGTGTGTGTGTGTGTGTGTGTGTGTGTGTGTGTGTGTGTGTGTGTGTGTTGATTATATTTGATTATGAAATGTTCCTCATAGGTTTGTGGGTTTAAATTCATGGCTATACAAAACAGTGGCCCTATTTTGTATAGCCGTGGGATTGTTATGAAGTGGAGATGTTTATGAGTTGGAGAAAGTGTGTCTCTTGGGGGCACAAGATTCTCTCTGCACTCTATCTGAAAACTTAATGCAACTCCATACTTCTAGCTCCCACTACCATATCTAAGCCCTATTTCCCAGTGCTGTTTGTCTTCTCTGCCACTGTAGATTGTGATCCTCAGCCACAAAACAAAACAGCTCTCTCTTTTAGACTGTATTTATATACTCAATTAAGTGACTTGGAGTCAAATTGATTTTTTCCTCATTTACTATTAAACATTTGTTTTTAGATGGTTGAAAAGCTCCAGTCTAATAGTGATAACTCCCCCCCATTTAAAGTACTCATCCTCTTCAGACTCTACACAATATGTTACATGCCATGTGTCTATTCACACATCATGGAGAGGATATGAATTATCTAAAACCATATATATATATATATATATATATATATATATATATATATATACCCAAAATTTCAAATTAAATTTATCTTAGCTGAATATAAATTACAAAATGGTATATATTAATAGAAGTACAGTGTTTTATTGTGTCTACTCACTGTGATTTTAGAGTGTTCACAATATGATATATAATTTATAGACCAGGACAAAAGTGTTCTTCCTTACCCATTTGGATTCGCTACATTTTGAACATGAAATGCCCCTTTAGGCTCATATCCAAGAGGCTTATTTCTTATATGGTAACCATTGTACAGAAAGCTGGTGAAATTTAAGGTGATAGATTTTAGCTTGATGTGGTAGGACAGTGGGAATAGTTCTGATAGGCATATATTGTCTCTGCCCTTCTTAGCATCTATCTTTTTGCTGCTATGATGTTCTGTCTCATGACAAGAAACAAATCAGTAGAGCAAACTGAAATCAGGCACCTTCTTGAGCTATGTACCCATTTTACTTTATCCCAGAGTTTTCAAGAGGAATGTTTAACTTTAAACCACATTTTAGTGATTACTGTGTTACCCTGAAATATGGACTTCACAAGTTTTAAATATGTTCCTTATTACATATTTTGTTGAAGTTTTAAACTACAAGCACATGCTAAATTGTGTCAAGTGCTTGATCAGTGTCTATATATATATGATCACAATGTTCTTGTTAATTTAATTACTATATTTATCATATTGATTGAGTAATATAAACAAGATAGCGCTTGCTTCCTGGGTATAAATGCCATGTAATCATTTTGAGCATCAATTTACATGAATTAATAAAGATTGGTGTTATTTTCTTAAGTATTCCTGTATCTCTGTTCATCAAAATGTTAAGCTATAGATTGATCTTATTATATTGTCTTTAACTGGTTTTGATTTCAAGGTTATAGGGACCTCATTACAGTTCCTTTGGAAGTTGTAATGGTGTGAATTTTCAACTCATCATAATAAAGTGAATGTTATAATATTCAGCAGTACTGGAAATGTATGGGTGGCCAATTAAATGATGCTGCTAAATATGCATCTTTGCTAAAAATATTTACTAACTTGTAGAGTACACAGATAACTGTTTTTAAATAAAGAGTATATTAACTTAGGAAGCCAAACAAATGGCTTAATACATCAGTGGTTATCATCAACTCTCCCCTCTTTTTGTATTTTTCTAACATAAAAGGCAGCCAGGTATGATAGCACAGACCTGTATTTCCAGTTTTGAGGAAAAGAAGGCAAACTCAGTACAATGCCCATCTTTGCTAGGTAACAAGTTCAAGACCAGCATGGGCTAATTGAGGTTCTCTTTGTCTTTAAAATATTAATTAACATCTCAATGTGCACACATGGACACTAATCTCATTTTGCTATTACCCAAACTGAATCATGTCTATACTACCAGGTTTAGTAATTATTTTACTGTCTGCTAATCTCAAATTGCCTGTTTGTCTAGTTCTCTCTTCTTTATCTGAGTTTGCCATTTACTTATTAAATATAGTTCTTCATTACTTCAGTAAATTTCCTAAGTCATAGGTACACCACTCTGTAAATTCTTTTTTAGAAGAGTTTGAAATTGTATTAGTTAGCTTTGTCAAGTTGACAGAGCCTAATTTCTCCTGAATGGAAAACATAAACTGGAGAATGGTCCATATTGATTAGATTAGATTGTGGGCATGTCTGTAGGATTGTCTTGATTATTTGTTGATACAGGATAGCCTAAACCAAGTTGATCACAGCCATCTTTATGTAGAGTCCTGAGCTGGGTAGGAATTGTGGTTATGTATAAGACTAGGAAAAATGAACCAGTGAGTCTGAAAGCAATGTTTCTCCTTGTTTTTTACTTCAAGCTTCCATGGTAGCTCCAGCTCTGTCTTCCTTCAATGATGAACAGTGATGTGGAAGTACAAACTAAAATAAAACTAAAACTCCCATTTCAGGGGTTTTATAGAACTCTAACTTAGTTTATACTTCCTAAAATAAACACATGTATGGAAGTGTTTGAAATAAAATTGCCAAATTAAGGATGAGACAACTCCAACTGGAAGTCTCCAAATGAAGTTTCAAGTGACATGAATATTTACATCTGTGATGGTTTGTATATGCTTAGTCCAGGGAGTAGCATGATTAGAAGTTGTTGCCCTGTTGTTGCCCTGTTGGAATATTTGTGTCACTCTTGGTGTGGACTATAAGGCCCTCATCTTAGCTGCCTGTAAGCCAGTATTCTGCTAGCAGTCTTCAGATGAAGATGTAGAACTCCAGCCCTGCCTGTGTCATGCCTGCTTGGATGCTGCCATGCTCCTGCCTTGATGATAATGGATTGAACTTCTGGACCTGTAAGCCATAATCAATTAAATGTGGTCCTTTATAAGACTTGCATTGGTCATGGTGTCTATTCACAGCAGTAAAATCCTAACTAAGACAACATCTAATTAACTAATTTGGCAAAGGGAGCCCAAAGAAATCCCAAAATAGCCCAAACCATTGCCAAGGCTAATGTTTGTTCTCTACAAACTGCTTGTAAGGAACTCTTACTTAAGGTAATGCCTACATAACTCATTGAAAATGGAGGAGCCAAGCTGGTGCCTACTTCGATCCTTTACCATACTTACTATTATTTATGTTCCTGGAAGATATTCTGCACACTATTAAGGGAGAAAGAACACTAGCCCAGCTAGAAACTCTTTGATCTACAGTTGTGACCTTCCTGTAAGAAATTGTGGGATGATAGTGGCAAAAAGCTTGTGGCAGTAACCAACCAACATGTGATTGGATTTAAATTTGAGTTCATAAGGTTAAACTCATCCCTGACATTTCTCAGGTGGCCAAGAGTCTGTAGTCAGATACGCAAGGGACTTAGAGGAAGAACCAAGCCTACTGTTCTGCTAAAGGAATGTATCCATGAAATAACTCCTAATGACATTCTGCTCTATTCATAAACCAGCGACTTGCTCCATCATTAACAGAAACGCTTTCTTCAGCAGTAAATGAAACAAATACAGTGACTCACAACTGGAAAATATAGAAAGATTAAGATCCTGCAGAGTCCTAAATAGGATGTTGCTATCTAATCTGTCCTTTGGGGACTCAAAGAACCCAGAAGCATGAATACAGAGTGACTGTGAAAGGCAGAGAGGAGGAGGAACATCAAGGAAACAAGACCTTCAAAAGATAGCAATACTGATGTACATATGAACTCAGAGATTGTGGCAGCATGGACAAGGACTGCAAGTCTGTAGCATATGGTGTCCCCGTTCTGACAGGAGACATGAACATACGCCTCCATACCTAACCTAGAAACTGTTTGCAATTGATAAGTTCTCTCCAGTGGTGCCTCACTGGGGAAACCAACCACTTTTTTCAGCAAGCCCCATATCAAGGAGAAGATGGACAACACAAAACAAACTCAAGAGCATCTTTGGATGTTCTTTATCTCCTAAGAGTTTGTCAGGGCTTTTTTGTTTTTTGTTTTAGTTTTTGTTTGTTTTTTGTTTTTTGTTTTTTTGTTTTTTAATGTTGAAGCCCTTTGCATGTGCATTATGTCACTCTGTTTTGTGTGTTTGTGGGATTCCAGGCTATGCAAACCCATGTCTCAACAGCTTTATGCATTTCTTGTGTATTTGTTTTTCCTTTGCCATTTTCCTTGTTTTATGTGTCCTATGCCAGTTTTTCTTTTCTTTTCTTTTCTTTTCTTTTCTTTTCTTTCCTTTTCTTTTCTTTTCTTTCCTTTCCTTTCCTTTCCTTTCCTTTCCTTTTCTTTTCTTTTCTTTTCTTTTTTCTCAATAGTCTTTATGTGCCTTTTTGTTTTCTAAGAAGAGACAGAAAGCATTTGGATTTGAATGGGAGGAAATGTGAAGAAGATCTCAAAGGAGTTGGGGGAAAAGGAACTTGCAATAAAAATATATCATATCTTATAAAAAATTAATTTTCACTAAAAGAAAAAAGAGGAGAATGGAAGGATTTGTATATGAAAGTTAAAAAAAATGATTTATATTCTTTATAGCTGACTAACCTTAATAGTCATTAAATATCAATTGTTGTTTAGACAGTTCATAGGTTTGCAGTTCACTCTAGTAAATTATTGGAACTCCTTTGATGATTTCACATTTTTTATTTTTTATGGTATTTATAGGATTACCAGATATATAAATATTTGATAGTTTGATGTTTCCTATACATTGTACAACCAACTGACTTTGGTAGAAAAAAAATACCACTCTTGAGACAATAGTTTTCAGACTACTGTCAAGTTTGAGCTCTTGACATTGTAATGGGTATAGACATGAGAGTAGAGAATGCCAGGACTTGATATGGGGAGGGGAAATGTAGGTATGCACCACAGTCATCTAAACTCTTTCTTGATTACAAAACAGAGGGCATTATTAATGGACAAAAAAGTGTCTGTGGTAGTGGCAAGGGGCATGAGACTACTAGAAAAACAGGAAAGGTCTCCCCAGTCTCTTTATCAAAGAACAGTACATTGCAGTTTAAGGGATCTCTCTCTCTCTCTCTCTCTCTCTCTCTCTCTCTCTCTCTCTCTCTCTCTCTCTCTTTCTCTCCTCTCTCTCTCTCTCTCTCTCTCTCTCTCTCTCTCTCTCTCTCTCTCTCTCTCTCTCTCTCTCTCTCTCCCTTTCCTCTCTCTCTCTCCTTCCTGTGAGCACTGAAAACATCAGATCCAAGGGATAGGCATAAGTAGACTTGATGCACGTCTATTATCTAGAGCTAAAAGCCAGGAAACCATGGGTGGTTATTATTGATGTTTTTGTATCTATTTGGGTGTGAAGGCACAGCAGCATGGTAACCAAGCAGCCCCATCATCTTCAGTTAATGTTAGTGATGTCTTTTTATTTTATTGGACATTTTATATGGCTCCGGCTGCATATGTGGCACAGGATGGCCTTGTTGGACATCCATGGGAGAAGCAGTCCTTGGGCCCTTGGGTCTGAGTGTGTTCAATGCCCAAATATAGGGGAAAGGCAAATCTGGAAGGCAGGAGAGGGTGGGTGGGTGAGCACCCTCATAGAACCAGTGGGAGGGGAGGTGGGATAGGTGGTTTCTGAAGGAGAGACCTAGAAAGGAGAAAACATTTGAAATGTAAATAAAGAAAATATTCAATTAAAAAATTAATAAAAAAGGAAAAATGCAAAAAGCTCCTATTCAAAACATCCAAGAAATTCAGGATACAAGAAGAAGACAAAACCTAAGGATAATAGGTTTAGAAGAGAACAAAGATTTCCAAATTAAGGGGCCAGTAAATATCTTCAACAAAATTATAGAAGAAAACTTCTCTACCTAAAGAAAGAGATGCCCATGAACATACAAGAAGCCTACAGAACTCCAAATAGACTGGACCAGAAAAGAAATTCTTCATGCCACATAATAATCCAAACACCAAATGCAGAAAAACAAAGAAAGGATATTAAAAGCTGCAAGGGAAAAAGGTCAAGTAACATAAATCAGACCTATCAAATTTATACCAGACTTCTCAACAGAGACTATAAAAGCCAGAAGATACTAGGCAGATGTCATACAGACCCTAAGAGAACACAAATGCCAGCCCAGGCTACTATAACCAGCAAATCTTTCAATTAACATAGATGGAGAAACCAAGATATTCTGTGACAAAAGCAAATTTACACAATATTTTCCCACAAATTCAGTCCTACAAACCTCAAAGCATACATTGCACCTCATACACACCCCACTCTTATCAATGGAAAAATCACAGAAATAGAAACTAAACAGGTACATAGTGGAACTAACAAGTTATGAATAAAAATGGATAAATCAGATATCTATAGAACATTTCATACTAAATTGAAGAATATACCTTCTTCTCATCACCTCATGCTACATTTTCAAAAATTGATCATATAATCAGTCACAAAACAGCCTCAACAGATACCAGAAGATTGAAATAATCCCATGAGTCCTATCAGATCACCAGACACTAAGGATGGTCTTCAATAATAACAAAAACTGTAGTCTCCCCTCCCCCAGCCTGAAACCTGCTTGCTCAGGGGTGGAACTTCCCGCTCAATCGTTCTGCCATGCCCACTGCTGGAACCTGCCACTTTGCTGTTCGGAGTCGTGCACGTGGTCACCCTGCTATTAGATTCCAAGATTAATTGGCGGGAATCGGGCCCCTTTGCCTGCTTTATAATGCAGCACAGTAAAATTGAGCTTTGATCAGATTGCCTGTCTTAGCTGCATTTCTTTATCTCGCCGCCTAGCCCCTCTTCTTTTCCTGGTTTCCAAAATGCCTTTCCAGGCTAGAACCCAGGTTGTGGTCTGCTGGCCGGACACAACAAAAAACAACAGAAATTCCACATACATATTAAAGCTTGGCCAAAGGAGAAATAAAGAAATTAAAGACTTTCTAGAATTCTATGGAAATGAAGGCACAACATATCCAAACTAATGGGATGCAAAGAACATTTCTTTAATTGTTTCTCAGCCATTCAAGATTACTTGGTAGATTCTTTTTTCTTATCTGTGTACTCCACTTCTTAATATAGTTAGTTGGTTCTCCAGAGTATAACTTCTTGAGTTCCTTGTATATATTGGATATTAGCCCTCTATAGCATGTGGGGTTGGTAAAATTTTTTCCCAATCAGTTGGTTGCAGTTTTGTCCTATTGACAGTGTCCTTTGCCTTACAGAAGCTTTGCAATTTTATGAGGTCCCATTGTTCGTTCTGATCTTAGAGCTTAAGCCATTGGTGTCCTGTTCAGGAAATTTTCCCTCTGCCCATGTGTTCGAGGCTTTCCTCACTTTCTCTTCTGTTACATTCAGTGTATCTGGCTTTATGTGGAGGTCTTTGATCTACTTGGACTTGAGCTTTGCATGGGGAGATCAAAATGGATAAATTTGCATTCTTCTGCATGTTGGCTACCAGTTGGTTGAGCACTGTTTGATGAAAATGCTGTCTTTTGTCTACTGGGTGATTTTAAACTCCTTTGTCAAATATTAAGTGATGATAGGTATGTGGATTCACTTCTAAGTCTTCAATTTTATTCCATTGATCTACTTGCCTGTTTCTATACCAATACCTTGCAGTTCTTATCAGTATTGCTCTGTAGTATAGCTTGAGGTCAGGGGTGGTGATTCCCCCAGAAGTGTTTTGTTGTTGTTGTTTTATTGTTGAGAATAGTTTTCAATATCCGGATTTTTATTTTTTTCTTCCTTGACCAAGGTTTCATTGAGCTGAATGTTGTTCAGCTTCCATGTGGGTGTTGGCTTTCTATTATTTATGTTTTTATTGAAGATCAGCCTTAGTCAGTGGTGATCTGATAGGATGCCTCCTACAATTTCAATATTTTTGTATCTGTTGAGGCCTGTTTTGTGTCCAATTATATGGTCAATTTTGGAGGAGGTACCATGAGATGCTGAAAAGAAGATATATCCTTTTGTTTTAGGATAAAATGTTCTGTAGATATCTGTTAAATCCATTTGTTTCATAACTTCTATTAGTTTCAATGTGTCTCTGTTTAATTTCTGTTTTCAGGATCTGTCCATTTTGAGAATGGGGTGTTGAAGTCTCACACTATTATTATGTGAGGTGCAATATGTGCATTGAGTTTTACTAAAGTTTTTTTAATGAATGTGGCTGCCCTTGCATTTGGAGCATAGATATTCAGAATTGAGAATTCATCCTGGAAGATTTTAACTTTAATGAGTATGAAGTGCCCCTTTCCTGCCTTTTTTATATCTTTGGGTTAGAATTCGATTTTATTAGGCATTAGAATGGCTACTCCAGCTTGTTTCTTTGGAACATTTGCTTGGAAAAGTTTTCCAGCTTTTCACTCTGAGGTAGTGTCTCTCTTTTTCCCTGAGGTGGGTTTCCTGTAAGCAGCAAAATCTTGGGCACTGTTTGTGTATCCAGTCTGTTAGTCTATGTCTTTTTATTGGGGAATTGAGTCCATTGATATTAAGAGACATTAAGGAAAAGTAGTTGATGCTTCCTGTTATTTTTGTTGTTAGATTTGGGATTCTGTTCTTGTGGCTGTCTTCCTTTTTTTTAAAATATTTTTATTAGGTATTTTCCTCATTTACATTTCCAATGCTATCCCAAAAGTCCCCCATACCCTCCCCCCACTCCCCTACACACCCACTCCCACTCCCACTCCCACTTTTGGCCCTGGCATTCCCCTGTACTGGGGCATATAAAGTTTGCGTGTCCAATGGGCCTATCTCTTTCCAGTGATGGCCGACTAGGCCATCTTTTGATACATATGCAGCTAGAGTCAGGGGTACTGGTTAGTTCATAATGTTGTTCCATTTTTTTTTTTTTTTGTCTTATTGAAAATGAATTTGAGATTTGTTCTTTCCAAGTCTATGAAGAACTGAATTGGAATTTTGATGAGGATTGCATTGAATCTGTGGATTGCTTTTGGTAAAGATGGCCATTTTTTACTTTATTAATCCTCCCAGTCCATGAGCACAGGTGATCTTTGCATCTTCTGAGACCTTCTTCAATTTCTTTCTTCAGGGATTTGAAGTTCTTGTCATACAGATCTTTCACTCCCTTGGTTAGAGTCACACCAGGACATTTTACATTATTTGTGACTACTGTGAAAGGTGTAGTTTCCCTAATTTCTTTCTCCTCCCTTTTATCCTTTGAGTAGTAGAAAGCTAATGATTTGTTTGAGTTAATTTTATATACATCCACGTTGCTGAAATTGTTTAGGAGCTCTGTGGTAGAATTTTTGAGTTGCTTACATAAACACATGGAAGCTGAATAACTAGCTACACAATAAAATTAAAGACTTTATAGAATTTAATGAAAATAAAGGTACAAGTTATCCAAATGCATGGGACACAATGAAAGGAGTAGTGAGAGGAAAATTCATAGCTCTAAATCCCTCCATAATGAAACTAGATAGATCATACACTAGCATCTGAACAGCTCATCTGAAAGCTCTAGAAAATAAAAGAAACAAATACATCCAAGAGGAGTAGAATGCAGGAAAATAATCAAACTCAGGGCTGATATCAACCAAGTCACAACAAAAAGAACTATACAAAGCATCCAAAGAACCTAGGAGTTAGTTTTCTGAGAAAATCAACAAGATACACTAACCCTTTCCCAGACTAACCAGAGGGCACAGAGACATTATTCAAATTAACAAAATCAAGAATGAAAAGGAAGACATAATAACGGGAAACAAGGGAATTAAAAAGTTAATCTGATCCTACTGCAAAAGCCTATACTCAACAAAACTGCAAAAACCTGGACGGAATGCATGATTTTCAAGACAGATATCATGTACCAAAGTTAAATCAGGGGGACCTGAAACTGCATTAGTAAGGGAAGAAGAAAAACCCAGCCTGAGCAGGGGCACAATTCCCTTCCGGTCCGGCGAGCACCAGGGTAGCTAGGGCACAGAGTCAGCTGACACCTACCAGCTACCCACAACAACCACAACGGGATTATAAGACCTCTGGTTTGTGGAACACAGCCTCTGCTCCAATCCAATCGCATGGGACCTGAGACTGCATTAGTTAGGGAAGCAGAAAACCTGGACTGAGCAGGGGTATAAGTCCCTTCCGGTCTGGCCAGCACCGGGGTAACTAGGGCGTGGAGTCTATGGACACCCATAAGGTATACACAGGACCCTCCTCAGGATCTTAAGACCTCTGTGAGTGGAACACAACTTCTACCAGGAAGCAGGTTTGAACACCAGCTAACTGGGCACCTTCCCTGCAGGATGAGAACCTACCTGCAGAGAGTATTCTGAGCAATGAAACTCAGGAGAGAGCTAGTCTCCCAGGTCTGCTGATAGAGGCTAACATAAAGACATGAGGAACAGGATCTTACCAGAGACAACTACACCCAACTCCGGAGATTACCAGATGGCAAAAGGCAAACATAAAAATCTTACTAACAGAAACCAAGAACACTCACCATCATCAGAACGCAACACTCCCACCCCACCCAGTCCTGGGAACCTCAACACACCCGAAAAACTAGACCCGGATTTAAAAGCATATCTCATGATGGTGGTAGAGGACATCAAGAAGGAATATAATAACTCACTTAAAGAAATAAAGGAGAACACAGCAAAACAGGTAAAAGACCTTAAAGAGGAAGCACAAAATTCCCTTAAAGTATTGCAAGAAAACATGACCAACAGGTGATGGAATTGAATAACCAATCCAAGACCTAAAAAGGGAAGTAGACACTATAAAAAAAAAAAATAAAGTGAGGCAATGCTGCAGATAGAAAACCTTGGAAAGAAATTTGGAACTATAGATGCAAGCATCAGCAACAGAATGCAAGAGATGGAAGAAAGAATCTCAGGTGCAGAAGATTCCAGAGAGAACATCAGCACAACAATCAAAGAAAACACAAAATGCAAAAAGATCCTAACTCAAAACATCCAGGAAATACAGGATACAATGAGAAGACCAAACCTACTGATAATAGGAGAAGATGAGAATGAAGATTTTCACCTTAAAGGGCCAGCAAATATCTTCAACAAAATTATAGAACAAAACTTCCCAAACCTAAAGAAAGAGATGCCCATGAACATACAAGAAGCCTACAGATGAAAGGATGGACCATGTAGAGACTGCCATATCCAGGGATCCACCCCATAATCAGCTTCCAAATGCTGACACCATTGCATACACTAGCAAGATTTTACTGAAAGGACCCAGATGTAGCTGTCTCTTGTGAGACTATGCCGGGGCCTAGCAAACACAGAAGTGGATGCTCACAGTCAGCTAATGGATGGATCACAGGGCTCCCAATGGAGGAGCTAGAGAAAGTACCCAAGGAGCTAAAGGGATCTTCAACCCTATAGGTGGAACAACATTATGAACTAACCAGTACCCCTGAGCTCTTGACTCTAGCTGCATATGTATCAAAAGATGGCCTAGTCGGCCATCACTGGAAAGAGAGGCCCATTGGACATGCAGACTTTGTGTGCCCCGGTACAGGGGAACGCCAGGGCCAAAGGGGGGGAGTGGGTGGGTAGGGGAGTGGGGGTGGGTGGGTAAGGGGGACTTTTGGTATAGCATTGGAAATGTAAATGAGCTAAATACCTAATAAAAAATGGAAAAAAAAAAAAAAAAAAAAAAAGAAGCCTACAGAAATCCAAATAGACTGGACCAGAAAAGAAATTCCTCCCGACACATAATAATCAGAACAATAAATGCACTAAATAAAGATAGAATATTAAAAGCAGTAAGGGAAAAATATCAAGTAACATATAAAGGCAGGCCTATCAGAATTATACCAGACTTTTCACCAGAGACTATGAAAGCCAGAAGATCCTGGACAGACGTTATACAGACCTTAAGAGAACACAAATACCAGCCCAGGCTACTATACCCAGCCAAACTCTCAATTACATTGATGGAGAAACCAAAGTTTTCCACAACAAAACGAAATTCACACATTACCTTTCAATGAATCCAGCCTTTCAAAGGATAATAACAGAGAAAAACCAATACAAGGATGGAAATCACACCCTAGAAAAAGCAAGAAAGTAATCCCTCAACAAACCAAAAAGAAGACAGCCACAGAACAAAATGCCAACTCTAACAAACAACAAACATAAAAGGAAGCAACAATGGCTTTTCCTTAATATCTCTTAATATCAATGGACTCAATTACCCAATAAAAAGACATAGACTACAGACTGGCTACACAAACAGGACCCAACATTCTGCTGCTTACAGGAAACCCATCTAAAGGAAAAAGACAGACACTACCTCAGAGTGAAAGGCTGGAAAGCAATTTTCCAAGCAAATGGTCTGAAGAAACAAGCTGGAGTAGCCATTCTAATATCAAATAAAATCGACTTCCAATCCAAAGTTATCAAAAAAGACAAGGAGGGGCACTACATACTCATCAAAGGTAAAATCCTCCAAGAGGAACTCTCAATTCTGAATATCTATGCTCCAAATGCAAGGGCAGTCATATTCATTAAAGACACTTTAGTAAAGCTCAAAGCACACATTGCACCTCACACAATAATAGTGGGAGACTTCAACATACCACATTCATCAATGGACAGATCGTGAAAACAGAAACTAAACAGGGACACAGTGAAACTAACAGAAGTTATGAAACAAATGGACTTAACACACATCTACAGAACATTTTATCCTAAAACAAAAGGATATACCTTCTTCTCATTACCTCACGGGACCTTCTCCAAAATTGACCATATAATTGGTCACAAAACAGATACAAAAATATTGAAATTGTCCCATGCATCCTATCAGACCACCATGGACTAAGGCTGATCTTCAATAACAACATAAATAATGGAAAGCCAACATTCACGTGGAAACTGAACAACACTCTTCTCAATGTTACCTTAGTCAAGGAAGGAATAAAGAAAGAAATTAAAGAGTTTTTAGAGATTAATGAAAATGAAGCCACAACATAGCCAAACTTATAGGACACTATGAAAACATTTCTAAGAGGGAAACTCATAGCTCTGAGTGCCTCCAAAAAGAAACTAGAGAAAGCACACACTAGCAGATTGAAAACACACCTAAAAGCTATAGAAAAAAAAGGATGCAAATATCACCAAAAGGAGTAGATGGCAGGAAATAATCAAACTCAGGGGCAAAATCAACCAAGTGGAAACAAGAACTATTCAAAGAATCAACCAAGTGACAAGCTGGTTCTTTGAGACAATCAACAAGATAGATAAATCCTTAGCCAGACTCACTAGAGGGCATAGGTACAACATCCTAATTAACAAAATCAGAAATGAAAAGGGAGACATAACAACAAACCCTGAAAAAATCCAAAACACCATCAGATCCTTCTACAAAAGGCTATACTCAACAAAACTGGAAAACCTGGTCGAAATGGACAAATTTCTAGACAGATACCAGGTACCAAAGTTAAACCAGGATCAAGTTTACAATCTATACACTACCATATCCCCTAAAGAAATAGAAGCAGTCATTAATGGTCTCCCAACCATAAAAAGCCCAGGACCAGATGGGTTTAGTGCAGGGTTCTATCAGACCTTCAAAGAAGATCTAATCCCAATTCTGCACAAACTATTCCACAAAATAGAAGTAGAAGGTACTCTACCCAACTAATTCTATGAAGCCACAATTACTCTGATACCTAAACCACAGAAAGATCCAACAAAGATAGAGAACTTCAGACCAATTTCCCTTATGAATATCGATGCAAAAATACTCAATAAAATTCTCCCTAACTGAATCCAAGAATACATCAAAACAATCATCCATCCTGATCAAGTAGGTTTTATTCCAGGGATGCAGGGATGGTTTAATATATGAAAATCCATCAACATAATCCATTATATAAACAAACTCAAAGACAAAAACCACATGATCATCTCGTTAGATGCTGAGAAAGTATTTGACAAAATCCAACACCCATTCATGATAAAAGTCTTGGAAACATCAGGAATTCAAGGCCCATACCTAAACATGATATAAAGCAATCTACAGCATACCAGTAGCCAACATCAAAGTAAATGGTGAGAAGCTGGAAGCAATCCCACTAAAATCAGGGACTTCTCCCTACCTATTCAACATTGTACTTGAAGTCCTAGCCAGAGCAATTCAACAACAAAAGGAGATCAAGGGGATACAAATTGGAAAAGAAGAAGTCAAAATATCACTTTTTGCAGATGATATGATAGTATATATAATTGACCCTAAAAATTCCACCAGAGAACTCCTAAAACTGATAAACAGCTTCGGTGAAGTAGCTGGATATAAAATTAACTCAAACAAGTCAATGGCCTTTCACTACACAAATAAACTGGCTGAGAAAGAAATTATGGAAACAACACCCTTCACAAATAGTATAAAATACCTTGGCGTTACTCTAACTAAGGAAATGAAAAATCTGTAAGGTAAGAACTTCAAGTCTCTGAAGAAAGAAATTAAAGAAGATCTCAGAAGATGGAAAGATCTCCCATGTTCATGGATGGGCAGGATCAATATAGGAAAAATGGCTATCTTGCCAAAAGCAATCTACAGATTCAATGCAATCTCCCTCAAAATTCCAACTCAATTCTTCAACGAATTAGAAAGATCAATCTGCAAGTTCATCTGGAATAACAAAAAAACCTAGGATAGCAAAAACTCTTCTCAAGGATAAAAGAACCTCTGGTGGAATCACCATGCCTGACCTAAAGCTTTACTACAGAGCAATTGTGATAAAAAAATAAAAAAAAAACCGGCATGGTACTGGTAGAACAACAGACAAGTAGACCAATGGAATAGAATTGAAGACCCAGAAATGAACCCAAACACCTATGTTCACTTCATCTTTGACAAAGGAGCTAAAACCATCTAGTGGAAAAAAGACATCATTTTCAACAAATGGTGCTGGCACAACTGGTGGTTATCATGTAGAAGAATGCGAATTGATCCATTTCTATCTCCTTGTACTAAGGTCAAATCTAAGGAGATCAAGGAGCTCCACATAAAACCATAGACACTGAAACTTATAGAGGAGAAAGCGGGGAAAAGCCTCGAAGATATGGGCACAGGGGAAAAAATTCCTGAATAGAACAGCAATGGCTTGTGCTATAAGATCGAGAATCGATAAATGGGACCTCATAAAACTGCAAAGCTTCTGTAAGGCAAAAGACACTGTCAATAAGACAAAAAGACCACAAACAGATTGGGACAGGATCTTTACCTATCCTAAATCAGAGAGAGGACTAATATACAATACATAGAAAGAACTCAAGAAGGTGGATTCCAGAAAATCAAATAACCCCATTAAAAAATGGGTCTCAGAGCTAAACAAAGAATTCTCACCTGAGGAATACCGAATGGCTGAGAAACACCTGAAAAAATGTTCAGCATCCTTAATCATCAGGGAAATGCAAATCAAAACCACCCTGAGATTCCATCTCACACCAGTCAGAATGGCTAAGATCAAAAATTCAGGTGACACAGATGCTGGCAAGGATGTGGAGCAAGAGGAACACTCTTCCACTGTTGGTGGGATTGCAAGCTTGTACAACCACCCTGGAAATCAGTCTGGCAGTTTCTCAGAAAATTGGACATGGTACTACCAGAGGATCCTGCAATACCTCTCCTGGGCATCTATCCAGAAGATTTTCCAACTAGTAAGAAAGAAACATGCTCCACTATGTTCATAGCAGCCTTATTTATAATAGCCAGAAGCTGGAAAGAACCCAGATGCCACTCAACAGAGGAATGGATACAAAAAAAAAAAAATGTGGTACATTTACACAATGGAGTACTACTCAGCTATTAAAAAGAATGAATTTACGAAATTCCTAGGGAAATGGTTGGACCTGGAGATCATTATCCTGAGTGAGGTAACACAATCACAAAAGAACTCAAATGATATATAATCACTGATAAGTGGATATTAGCCCAGAAACCCAGAATACCCAAGATATAAGTTACAATTTGCAATACACATGAAACTCAAGAAAGAAGACCCAAGTGTGGACTCTTTGCCCCTTCTTAGAATTGGGAACAAAACACCCATGGAAGTAGTTACAGAGACAAAGTTTGGAGCTGAGACAAAAGGATGGACCATCTAGTGACTGTCATATTCAGAGATCCATCCCATAATCAGCCTCCAAAAGCTGACACCATTGCATACACTTGCAAGATTTTGCTGATAGGACCCTGATATAACTGTCTCTAATGAGACTAAGCTGTGGCCTAGCAAACACATAAGTGGATGCTCACAGTCAGTTAATGGTTGGATCATAGGGTCCCCAATGGAGGAGCTAGAGAAAATACCCAAAGGAGCTAAAGGGAACTACAATCCTTTAGGTGGAACAACATTATGAACTAACCAGTACCCCGGAGCTCTTGACTCTAGCTGCATATGTATCAAAAGATGGCCTAGTAGGCCATCACTGGAAAGAGAGGCCCATTGGACTTGCAAACTTTATATGCCCCAGTACAGTGTGACACCAGGGCCAAAAAGTGGGAATGGGTGGGTAGGGGAGTGGGGGGGAGGGTATGGGGGACTTTTGGGATAGCATGGGAAATGTAAATGAGGAAAATACCTAATAAAAAAGAAAAAAAAGGATAAAAAAAAAAAACAAAGTTAAATCAGGATCAGATAAACCATCTAAATAGCCCAATGACCCCCAGTGATATTGAAGCAGTCTCTCAACCAAGAAAAGCCCAGGGTAGATGGTTTTAGTGCAGAATTCTATCAGAACTTTAAAGGAAATCTAATACCAATACTCCTCAAACTAATCAATAAAATAGAGACAGAATAACAACTATTCAATTCTTTCTATGAAGCCACAGTTACACTAATACCTAAACCACAAAATGAGCCAACAAAGAAAGAGAACTATAAACCAATTTCTTTTATGAATATTGATGCAATAATACTTAATAAAATTCTCCCAAACTGAATGCAAGAACACATCAAAATGATCATCCACCATGATCAATAAGGCTTCATCTTAGGTATGCAGTGATTTTCCAATATACAGAATTCCATCAATGTAATCCACTATATAAACAAACTCAAAGAAAAAAACTAGATGGTCACCTCATTGAATGCAGAAAAAGTCTTTGACAAAATACAGCACCTATTCATGTTAAAAGTATTGGTCTGATCAGGAATTCAAGGCCCATACCTAAAAATAATAAAGCAATATACAGCAAACCAGTAACCAACATCAAACTAAATGGAGAAAAACTCAAACAGTCCTATAAAAATCAGGGAAAAGACAATGCTGCCCACTCTCTCTCTACCTAGTCAATATAGTACTCCAATTTTTAGCCAAAGCAATTAGACAATAAAAAGTGATCAAAGGGATACAAACTGGAAGTGAGGGAATCAAGATATCACTATTTGCATATGATATTTAACATTATCTTAATAGCAGAATGTAATTTTTTTCTGGTCAGATTATTAGAAAAATTGAAATTCTAATACAATTGATTATAGCCCCAATATTTGTTAGAAATACTGAGAAGTCAAGGAAATATTCAAATAATAATCTTGTTTCTATATGAAATATCTTTCCTAGATAACAATATTATTTAATTGAATAACTACTTTTAGGCTTTTGGTTAAATTACTCAGTCTTTAGTCAGCATGTTTGTTCACCGAGAGTCTGTAACAATTCATTTTCACCTATGATATACAGTTTACAGTGTCTTCTGTATTTTATCTTTCTGGATTATATATCAACCATCAAGCTTCTTTACTTCTAATGTAATGGTTTTTATTTTCAGTTCACTGTTCTATTTAGAAAGAGGCCTCTCTAGTAAGATTTTCTTGAGAACAGAGGTACTTTGAGTTATTTCAATTAAGTACAAATTACTTCCTTCATTAAAGCTTAATCAACCATGTGAGAAAATAAATTAAGTATGAAGTAAAGAGGAGTCTACCTTTGAGGAAAATTAAAATAGCATACTTAGTCTGCCCATAGGTATACAGTTTAAAATAGTGAAATGTTCATTTAAGTTATAAATACCAATTCATCAGATATCAAAATGAGTTAGCATTTAAAAACCTTTGGCAGGTGAGTCCCTGTATATAAAGAACTTAAAAGAATTGAATATACCTTCTTGATTTATATATAATACTCCTAGTCTATATCTATCTACCTTGTTGCCTTTCTAATATTTAAAATTATTTAAAATGAAAAGAAAATGTGAAAGGGTGACATAGACATTAAATGAGTTAAAGGTATAGAAAAACTCACCAAAATACCAATGAAAGATACTAAGAATGGTAGACAATAAATAAAAACAAAGGCTTATGGACAAATGTTGCATTGTTTAAAAATATATGTATAGACTCTTCATTTAAATCTCATTTATAGACTATATCACACATTCTGCTATGATAATATGTTATATATTTTATGTACTTAATTTACAATTAAGTATTTGCATCAGAGACTATATGGACCACAATGCCTTAAAATTAAGAGAAATCTGAGAAAATTATTGTAATCAGATAGCATTTCTGCTGTTTCAAGAAGAACAAATAAATATCTCGGCATTATAGCCGAGGCTTTGTCTATTAAATAAAGCTGGTGCTTCCAGCTCACTTTCCATTTTCTTTTTAGCTTATATAAAATACCATTTCACAAATATTTTCTTTTTGACCTGAGAAGACAGTCGCAGTATGGGATTGTTTACGTTGAGAAGGCCGATGTGCATGTCTGTGGGGGACTTAATTAACTTAATTAATATGAGTATGAGATGACCCAGCCCAGTATGAGTTGTACTATTCCGTAGACTTGAGGTCCTGCACTGTATGTGTATGGAAATATTTATCTCTGCCTTTGACTGTTGATAGGATGTAACTAGGGGATTTATGCTCATACCAGTGTGGATTCTCAATGATTGTATAATTATAACTAGGGATCAAAGCCTAAACTAAACTGTTTACCCCACCCTCCTTTCCTAAATGCTATGTCATCCAGGATATATTTGGGAGTATCTGTGAGAGCATTTCCTGAGAGGATTAACTGAGTAATAAGCTCTTTCTTGAATGTGAGCCACACTACTCCATTGATAGATATAGTGGAATGACTAAAAAGTAAATAAAAATAAAAAGTCAATGAAATGCTGGCTTTCTTTACTCTATGCCTCCTTGCCCACTGAGAAGTGACCAAGTCACTGTTGCATGGCTTCATTGCTATACAGGTGCCTATGATCATGAATTGCATTGTGGCATTGAGAACGGGGATTTATCTTATTTCTGGGATGCAACCAACAACAATAGCAATAGGCTGTATGTATTGGGATTCTTTTGGACTAGTTTCTACCCATAAATCAGGTTGAATAAGTGATAAAGAAAAGAAAATTTATCTTACTCATTTTGGGACCATGTTTTCCTATCATTTTCTAACCAAGGAGCTGAGTGCTTGTATTTTGCTATACTCTAGTATTTACTTCCTGAGATGTGGTTCTTGTGTTATCTAGTAATTAAAAACTGTAAGGAGGAAGAGACATAGGAGTGGATGCATATTCCCTCCTTTGCCTTCCCTAAACTCTGAACATAAACAGAAATGAAGAGGTTAGGAGAGTTCAACACCATATTGATCTCTAGAATAAATTTGTAAGATATGAAGAAAAATAACCTTCTTAGTTTCTGATTTTTTTTGTTCTGTTTTTTAGTGGCTATTGCCACAGTCCTTCATCGATCCACAGCACTGAGTTTGGCTAGTTTGTCAAAAGTAAATTTTTCAAGCCATTTATGTCCTTGTAAATGGTAGCACTGGGAGAAAAAGAACTTCTCTAGATAAAATACTGGAAAATATAATATGAGAACACTAGTATAGCACACAGGGTTTTTTTTTTTTTGAAGAAAGGAATAGAATGTAGAAGTTAATGTTATAGTTTTCAAAAAAAGATATCACTTATGCAAATTTATGTTTAAGTACATACTTTATACATTCAAGTTTGGAATAAAATAAATAACGAAATTTATGATTTTACTAGCACTAAGCATTTTCTATGGATGAATTTGAATCTAAGAAGTAATACTGAGTGGAGTGTGAGTGCATTTTCTTCATTGGTTCCTGCATTTTGGAGCTCTACCACAAAGGAGGTATGCAAAAAAAACCGATGAACTTTGTGACAGACTTCCAAAAAGACAGGAGCACTCTAAACCTCAAGCCTTCAGAGTGTGATGGTACAGGGCACATCTAATCCCACCACTCTAATCCCAGGATGAAGGGACATTGATAGTCAAAGTCATTCTGGATCAAATAATTATATCCTTTTTCAAAGAGTCTGAAAAACATCAATGAAGCTTTTGGAGTTACATTTCCCTTTTCATAGAGAATATCAATATTGGAATTTTTTGTTAAAGAGATTAAAAAATAAGATGTTGCTGTAAAATACAAATCAACTATATAGAAATACAGAGAATGACTACAAGAAGTGTTTGTGTTGTTTATTCTTTTTATTTATTTATTTTTGTTAGATCTTCACTTCAAGAAGGCTGGCATTGACAGAATTTAGAAGAAAGTCTGAGGGTGTAGAAGGTGTCATTGACTGTCACCTCTTTTAAAGTTCCACCACTTTCTAATCCACTAACCTTTGCTAAATTACTTGCTGAATTGGCCAACTATGATCATTGCTCTAAGACACAAAGTAGCATGCCTGAAACAAAAATAGAGAAAAATGATGGACAGGGTGTGAGAAATATACCTTGGTTTGACCAGTGTATATATGATGACAAAACATCAGTGCTCATTCATTGAAAAACATTTAGGAGGATCCATGCGGTCTTTTTATTGAGTGTACTGCTTCTTTAAACTTGGTATCACATGAGTTTGTATTACCTACTGATTTCTTTTCCTTGATATAAATACCCAGCAGCAAATTTTAGGAAGAAATGGAAATGCTAGCTTTAATTTTTTGACAGGCTTCCCTTCTGTATCCTCTAATGACTAAGGAAGTTTTCATTCTTATCAGTGGTGAGCAAAGGTTCAATTAACTTCCATTTCCATTTTTCTTTTATTTATTTATTTATTTATTTATTTATTTTTTTAAATTTTTTTTGTCTTTTTGAGACAGGGTTTCTCTGTGTAGTCCAGGCTGTCCTGGAACTCATTTTGTAGACCAGGCTGGCCTCGAACTCAGAAATCTGCCTGCCTCTGTCTCCCAAGTGCTGGTATTAAAGGCCGGCACCACCACTGCCGTGCTTAACTTCACCTTTCTTACATTATCTTTTTGTGTTCTTTGTAATGACCATCCTAGTTTAAATCAGATAAATAGCACTGGTGTAATGAGTCTTTTTTTCCTGTTGTTGAATGCATCTATTAGCTGTTGCATGTATTCATCTATGCATTATCTATTCAGATCCTTCACCCATTTTAAATATGATCATTTGTTTTCTTACTGAGTGCTTTGAGTCTTAATTTTATGTGAATTATATAATTCACTGTTCATCAGGTGTACATTTTTAAAATATTTTCTCACATTTCTTAGTTGTCCCTTTATGTCATTTTTACAAAAGTAAGTTGTATTGGCAAGGTTAGGGGTTTGGGATATATTTGCACAAAAATATAGATACAGCTTGCTTAGTCACTTTATTTTTACTGGTATGTGTGCTATTTCAAGGCTGACCACTGGGTATTAAATACCAATTAGAGCTTATCTCTTGCTAAGACTAGTTTCCCTGCTTTCAGTATTTCTTGGTTTCTTTTTCTAGTGGTGGATCTCTGTGAGATTTCTCCCTTTCAAATGTTTATTTGTTGGTGGTGTAATTGATTAGGCAGGCATATTGTTGTCTTATCATGAGAATTGCTTTCCTGTCCTTTCCAGGATGCACATCCTATATATACTTCCTGGTCCTCTGCTCTTATAATCTTTCCCTATGGCTTCCATGATGTTCCCTAAGCTTTGTGTGAAGGATTTGTGTTGTGTATGTATTTGTTTGGGCTTGGTGTTCCACAACCGGTTGTTCGCTTCAATTTGACCAGTTGTGGTTTTCTGAAATGATCCCTGTCTGCTGCAAGGAGAGATTTCTTTGATGAAAGGTCCACACTACACAGCTAAAGATCTGGACCTAGGATTCACAAATAAGGGAGAACTTGTGGCATATTTCTGTTTGGGTTCAGTTTTCCTTCACTAGTATATTTTCTAGTTCCATCTATTTAAATACTCATTTCCAGTTGAGAAGAATTCTATTTTATCTTTCTGACGCATATTTATTACCCAATTATCAGTTGTATGGCCTTTAGATTGTTTCCCTTTCCTGGGTATTCTGATTAGAGTGGCAGTGGACATGGTCACTGTGGAATACAATATTTGAATATTTGAGCATATGCCATGGAGGGGTATACCTGTGTCAAATGCAGGATGTATAATTAGTTTTTCTTTGAGAGTTCTCTACACTGAGTACCAGAGTGCCTTTACCAGTTTTTATTCCCATCAACAAAGAGTAATGGTTGTTCCATCACCACATCCTCTCCAGCATTTTTCTTCATTTGTTTTGTTGATCTTAGCCACTCTTACTGGATTAAAAAGAAATCTCAGTCCTTTGGATTGTCATTTCTTTAATTGCAAACAATGATGAACATGTCTTGAGTTATTTCTTAGCCATTTTTATTTTTTTTGTTGAGAACACTCCACTCAGATCTATGGCTATATATTTTTGAACATTTCCTTTCTTTATCTCTCTCTCTCTCTCTCTCTCTCTCTCTCTCTCTCTCTCTCTCTCTCTCTCTCTCTTTCTCTCTCTCTCTCTCTCTCTCTCTCTCTCTCTCTCTTTCATTCTTTCTCTTTCTTCCTTCCCTTCTATCTTTCTTTCTTCCTTCCTTCCTGTCTGTCTGTCTGTCTCTCCCCCTCTTTCGTTCTTTTTCTTTCTCATTTTCTTTTTAGCTCCTTATATAATCTGTTTGTTAATTCTGCATCATATATATATCTAGAATTAATTCTCTTCCATACTGAAAGCTTCCTCTTTGCTCAACTAATTGTTCAGTGAACTTTTTATAGCTAGAGTGTTCTTTTGGAGAGAATAGCACTCTGTGGCAGAGTTACAGGACCCCTAGAGAGGTTAAATTTGAATTTATAAATGAATGGGTCAACTTTAGTGAAATAATTGGAGGTTGCTTAAAGAAAATGTTTGATGGAGAATTAGGATAAGCTCCATGAATCATATATCCCATCTGACTATGTAGGCAGCTTATATTTGCTTTTATCAAAATATATTTCTTTGTTCCAGTCAACATTATTATTATTTGAGTAAATTTCAAGAAAGGAAGCACCTACAGATCAAGTAATGTAATTTTATGGGGTATTTATCTAATGTACACATATTTGAAATAAACTGTTCTGTGAGTAATCAGTTGACCTGTTGAGTTTCTCTGACAGTAAAATCTCATTTTTCATGTGTCTGCCTACTGAGGTATTATTATAAACTGTACCAAAAGCTACCCAACTACTTGTAACTAAATTGATTCCTATGCCCCTCAAATAAGCAATCTTGAAACAAAATCAGAAAGGTAGTAGGAAGAGCTTAAATTCTTAAATGAAAGTCTCAAACAATACAATCTGAACTACAGACCTCCAAAGCTCTCTCAGGAGTTTTAATTAAGGATAATGCTCTTCTCTTCAGGAAAGAGACACTTTAAACTTTATGGAGAAAAAAAGCAATAGATCTTAAATCCATGTGAGGACTCAGAGAGAAATAGCACATACTAATCCTGCTGCTATAATTGAAGCTATTTCAAAGATTTAATTCTCATCCCTCCCTTTTTGCCAAAGGCTAATGCTTTGCATGTAATGATAAGGTTCAATACCTAAACAAGCTCAGAGATGTTTTCCTTGGAGCTTAGGAAACACTGCTGTTGATAAAGACAGAATCGCCTCTCTTTTAAGGGAAGGAATTATTTATGCAATATAAAGTGTTTTTTCATTTTAATTATCCCTTTGCTTTATATTCATAAGCCAATGAGGTTTCTTTCATAGAATTACTATTCTACCTTAGACCCTGTTTAACTTCATATACTGTAATATATTTAGGATAATGTCAAATTAAAATAAAAAGTCTTCTCCATAAGTCAATATAGATGACCAGACCCCATCCATAGTTATATAATGTAGAATATGGAGTATATGCAGCATTATGATTTACAAAAGAAACCAACCAAACAAAAACAAACAAACAAAAAACCCCTTTAAAGTGTTTAAAGTGGATGATGCCATATTTTAAAGGTCGACATTTCTAGTATGTACTTAAAACAACTTAGCTGCTAATATGGAATGTGCATTCTTTTATGGGATGTGTGACAGAAGGTCCGACATTTGGCTGCCCTGACATCACTTAAATTCAAAGACTTCAGACTGATCTATATGAGGTTCATCTTTCAGATCTGCAATAAAAATGAAGCATGAGTCATGGTGATATCAGCAGAAAAATTCAAATTCTGGTATATGAAACAAAATGATGCCATAAAGCACCATTCTACTATCATGTCTGCTATACGATACTGTAGCAACAGAGATTGTTAGATGCAGCCCGTTCCTCTTCATTCAGACAAATATTCTTTTTTTCCAAGCCATCACATGTAAAATATTCCAAAACATAAACATAAGTGAAAATGAGCAATAGTTGAATAGTACATTTTTTACTTCTTAAAAAATGACCTCAAAAATGAATCCAAACTTAATATAAAAGTTGAGACATAACAAACACATCTAGAAAATGAGGTGTTTAATTATGAAACCTTACCTTCATTACTGGGCTAGATTTATGCCATAATAAAAGCACCATGACATTATTTTTTTTAAAAATGTAGAAAGCTCTTTTTATTGTAAGTCTACTGAATTTTACAACCAAAAGTGCTTCAGCAAATGAAATAGAAAAATTACCTGAAAATTTACATTCTAGCATGTAAAATACTCTCAGAAATGTGGCTTAAAAGAAAGTATAATAGATTATAAAATACTCTATAGGTAAATGAGACATAAATTGAACTGCTAGAATTTTATTTTAAATATAATTTAATTGCAAAATTTATGAAAAAATTCTTTAAATAATCCACTTTAATGCCCCACAGATATTTATTTATGGCTACCAGATGTCTAAAATTTTTCTTCGTTCTAATGATTTTTCACTCTTATATGTGTTCAAGAAATGATGACCAATAAGTCATCAATTATACAAATAATATAAATTATATTGAAACTCACTGTCTCCTGGGAGATGGAGTAACAATATGGTAGGCACTATTTCCTATGTTTCTTTTGAATATGGCATGAATATTGTGCTTAGTAATTATGGTTGCACAATTTTGCACATTAACATATCTCTATCTCTCTATCTGTGGTGTTTTTTATATCAACTCCATCTTAGGATAGTGTTTGTTATGGTGTAAAAAAAGAAGACAGATTAGAGCAATCTGCAATTCACCCCAGAACTTTGGGAACAGAACTATGAACAGAGCACTGTGAGTCTGAGGTCAGGTAAAACTTGTATACAGGGACCCTGTAACTCATGCAATTGCCACAATTTTAACTCTGTTGTTTACACACACCCCCAGTCATATTTACTAATTTTGTATTGTCTGTGAGGTTCCAATTTCTCCAAGTTGATTTCTGTATCACTATCATGCGCCTTGCTAAAAATGCCTGCCTATACACTTAACACTTCTGTGTCATGTTAATCTTTAACTACCAAAGCCATTCTTGCCTTAATGGCTTCTTTTCTAGATCACCATTGCTCTAGTTCAGATGATGGATATCCCCAAATGTCCAAGTGCAAAGACCTTGCTCCTCGTGTAATGCTAATAAAATATAATGGAATCTTTTGGAGGTATTGTCCAGTGCATAGTCCTTAGGTCTTTTAAGAGAATGTACCAAGCAAGGTGTCGTGAAACACTGTCTCCTGAATCTCTCTTTGCTCCCTGTCCATGCAGTGATTACTGTCACTTAGCTTTTAAGCATTACACACATGACAGCCTTCTAGGCCACAAGCTCAGAAGAACAGATTTGCTATATGACACACTGACAACTCCAAACCTGAGCAAGAACAAAGGTTTTCCCCCCTACCTATAAATTTATTTCTGTCATTTTGTGATGAAGGTGGAAAATTTACAAATATTCTTGTAATCAGATGTTCTCCATAATTACTCTTATCTCTCAATTACTCACATTTTTCCTTTTACTTAATCTCCTGTCTCGTTCTCTCTCTCATTCTCCCTCTCTCCCTCTCTCCCTCTCTTCCTCTCTTCCTCTCTCCCTCTCTGACAGTTGTACATTTATCCAAGTTTAGCCAGTCCCTCTGAGACAGTGGTAGTACAAGTGTGAGCCAGAACTCAAGTTTTATATTTTTTCTTTTCTTTTTTTTAATTACTGCATATGCTGTTTTATTAGATATTTTCTTCATTTACATTTGAAATGCTATCCTGAAAGTCCCCTTTACCTTCCCCCTGGCCTGCTCCCAAACCCACCCACTCCCGCAGTCAAAATATTTGTCTCAACGCAAAAGAATCAGTGATGCCTCTCCTAAGCACAATACGCAGTACCATGCTTGCTACTTTCAACTACTGAAGTATCTATATGATTTATATTTCTCAGCCCTTCTTAATATTTCATTCGAAATGCGTTGTGCAACATTATACTCATTCTCTTCAAACTGGATACATAACCTGATTTTGTTTGTGCTTCATTTAATTTTACTGGACATATATCACTACATTTCCCAAGCTTCCTTTTCCTTGAATTTTAGAAGAACTTATAAGACAGGTGCACATAACCATGTCTTCAAAATGCCTGCATTTTTGTTTACTTTTCATGGTTCATCAGTTCATATTAGTTAATGGAAAAATAAACGAGTGAAGTGAATTGTACAGACAATATAAAAAATGATGACTGTCCAAGTTCCATTTCTATTGTTCTGATATAATACTACAATCAAAGAAAATCTTAGGGGATAAATCAGTTCATAATTTTACATAACAGCATATCATTGCAGGTGGTTAAGGCAGGCCATCTCTCCAGTTAAGGGCATTTCAAGGGTAAATGCATGTATGCCACTTAGTGATCAGTTAGCTCTCAATATTGCTACAGACCAGGACCCCCTTGCCTAGGGAATGCTGCCACCTAAAGTGGTCTGGATCTTCCACATCAGTTAATGTGATTAATAAAATTTTCAACATATTTGAAAATAAGAGTTCCTCATTGAAACTCCTTTCCCGGAAATTTCTAGATTGTGTTGAGTTGACAATACACTAATCATCATTGTTATCTCCAAGCCTTAAGTATTAGTTTTGTCTTATATAAAATACAGAAAAAAATATGGTTAAAAGCTGACATGTCAAAATGCCTGAGATATATTCTGCCTTACTATATTGGAAGATGGGGACGACGCCAAAGTATTAAAAGGTAATGGTCTTCCTTACACTTTCATGAACAAAATCTCAGCCACAGAAAAGCATGATTTAACTTCACTCCATCCTGAAAGCATCCATGCTTAAATGTTGAGAAATGAGTGGATAAGAAAAATAGAGAAAAGGGTAATAAGAAGAAAGCATTTGGGGTTTAAATACAAGATACTTTGAGATCTTAAAAATGGGTATTGTGAGTGATTTCTTGAATTGCCTCACTTAATGTCACAAAAACCCTGGAGTAATTGGAATACTTGTCCCACAGTACTAGCTAAAGGAGAAAGAAATTATTCAGCCTGCTGATTTATCCATAGAAATAATCTGCAGAAAGAAGACTTGAGTGCTGAACCAATTTTATGTTGTCAACATCTGAAAAGAGTATTGCCCAAAGGAAAGCATAAAAGCTCTGAGGATCTGGAAATTCTGCAAGTTTTCTTCCTTTTTATTAAAATGATAGCTTTGGTACTGTGCTACATTTTCTCCACAAGAACAAAGTTTTTAAAAAATTATTTTGAAAACTCAATTTGCACTAAGAAGTATCAAGTAGAGAAGCATGGAACACACACTTAAAAGGACTATCTGAAGTGCCCATCATCTAGTCCGGATTTGTGTGATGAATGTCTAATGGTTTCGTGGGCTTGTCTGCCCTAGGGACTCCAGGAGAGAGCAGAACAAATTGATTAATGGTTTCTTGAATATTAAAGTGTTATGGTGAATATATGTATTAAACATACTGTCATTGTGAATACATATATTCATTTATACATGTGAATATATATTCACTTGTAATAAAGGTTAGGAAGGAATGGGGTGTAGATCCCAGGGAAAGGAAAATCCAAAGAATACTAGTGAACTAGATTTTGAGAGATATTAGCACAGGTTTCATTGAAGGAATTTGACCCATGGATATATTAGAAAAACTCATATCTTAAGAGATTCAGCATATGCACTTTGGTAAGAAAAGGGCAGCTGAACCTATTTGAGGAGATACAGGTAATGTGTTTTGTGAAAGGGCTGAAATGGGCATGGTTTTAAAGATGCTGATAGAGGAATAAGCAAATACAGCTTCCCAGAATTTTCATTGTTTTTACTAATTTTATTACTGAAAGATTTTTAAACATTAAATTTAAAAATTGATTAGGCTGCAAAGGATGCTTGCCCAGCATGCACTAGGCCTTGAGTTCAGTTTCTAGCACTCAAACAAATAAATATGTGAATAATCAAAAGACTATATGAACTAGTTACCAGAGAAAGCACTAAACTGTTCAAACATTTGCTAATCTTGTCCAGAGTTCGGTTTCCAACACCCACCTAAGCAGCTCACAACCACCTGTAACTTCAACTCCTGGGAATCCTTCACTCCCTTAGAGCTGTCATAGGCTCACAGACAGACATATATGTACATAATTAAAAATAAAATAATATACTTAAAAAAGAGACAATTACTTTCATTTTTCAGTTTGTGTTTTGATCTTTTTTACTTTCTCCACTTCTTTCTTTCTTTCCCTCTCTCTCTCTCTCTCTCTTTCTCTCTTTCATTATTTCTTTCATTTTTTTCTTTCTATCTTTCTTTCTCCCTTCCTTCCTTCCCTCCTCTTTCCTTTCTTTCATTTTTTCTTCCTTCCTCCTTTTGTTTTTCTTGTTTTAGTAAAGTCGTATCTGCACCAGGCTAACCCATAAACATATAACTCCTAATATAATTGGACATGACTTTGTCTTTTAATTCTCAAGTACTAGAATCAAAGATATGTTCTACCTACTATACTAGGTTCATAAGGTGCTAGATTCCAAACAAAGGTCTTTGTACATGTTAGGCACCAACAGAGAGCTCTTTTGCTTTTCCTGAAGTGTTTATTTCTTCATCACAACCATCCAAAAAAAATGGTTCATTCACACAAATATTATCTATGGTGTTAATTAAAAATGTATGTTGTGAAATCTCAATCTCAGTTTTTTAAAACTTAAAAATGTACTTGGACATAGGAATCTGATGCATAAATGATAACAAGTCTGACAGATTTTCTTTAGAATTAAAGGTTTTTCAATCTGCAATTCTGAAATACACTATATTTGACATTGAAAGCTGATAATCCCTTGCTTGCTTAGATTATGATGGAGAGCAGGTAAGCCTCTATGATTTGTGCATTTTTTCAATATATTTTCTCTCTGACTAAAATATAATTTAATCATCTTAACCCTGCCTTTCGTCCTTCCAAGCTCTTTCATGACCTTCCATTCCATCTCCATCAATGGCCTATTTTCCTTTATTACTGATTTACATATATATGCATAAATATGCAATTAAACTGTCTGAAATCATTTAGTTTTGCTACTTTTTTGTGGATTCAGAGTTGATGACTTAATATTAGGGTTTAATACTCTTCCTCTCAAAAATCTTAAGTTGCCTATAGTTCTCTGACTAGAGGCTGTGCTCCTGTGAGAATTTCTTCTTCAACATTAGTTGATTAGTGATGATTTATATATGCTTGTCCAAGAGACTGGCACTATTTGGAGGTGTAGCCTTGTTGGAGTAGCTATGTCACTGTGTGCATGGGCTTTAAGACCCTACTCCTAGCAGCCTGCAAGCCAGTCTCCTCATAGCAGCCTTCAGATGAAGACATAGAACTCTCAGCTCTGCCTGTACCTTGCCTGCCTGGAGATGCTGTCATATTCTCTCCTTAATGATGCTGGACTGAATCTCTGAACCTGTAAGCCATCCCCAATTAAATGTTGCCCTTATAAGAGTTGCATTGTTCATGGTGTCTGTTAATAGCAGTAAAGCCCTAACTAAGACAGTTAGCATATCTCTTTGTGTTATCATTGCTCAAGTCTTATTTCAAAAGTACTATACCTGTAGCCATTCTGTCATTTCTAGAAGGCAAAATCTCACAATAAACTTACTGGTCCTCTGACTCTTAAAATATCGCTGTCTCTTCTTCATTGATGTTCCCTGGCATTCAGGTAAACTAGCTATGTTATAGATGTATTTATCAGGGATGGGTATACAAGCCATTTGTTCTCACATTTTGACTAGTTGTGATTTTCTGTGAGTCCAGTTAGGACTTGTGCTCATATAGTAAAGTTACAGTTGTTGGTTCTCCATGAAGATCCACAACCTCACTAAGCCTAGGTATTTGGCTAGTTTTATATTACTATGGATGATTTATCTCCTGTTTAGACGGGCTTAATTCCAATTAGACATCTGTTGGCTGCTACCACAATATGAGTGGCAATATTTCATCTTTAGTATTATCTTACCATGGTGGTTATTGTTTTGGTTCATAGGCATCATAGTTAGACAGGGTAATTGAATGGTTCCCTCATGTAGCAAGCTGAATAGCACTTTGTGGTATTGTGGAAACTAGACCTCAGAAAGAAAGTTTCCTGGTAGTCTCAACAAGCTCTAATATTCTGAATCCCGGGTATGAAATACATGGTTCAGCAATAGGGACTTACCTTAAGCTATAGAAAGCAACCAAGCTTGGCAAGAATATTGCTTTGTGAATCTCTTGGGCTATACTAACATAAAAAAAAAAGGTTGTTTCTTGTGTCTGATATTAAACGTTTTTTATATCTCTAAGTCTTGTTTGAAGAGCATTGACTATGCAAGTGGCACAATTTATTGACCTATCTATAATTTAATTTTTATACTCTAATCTGAAGAATTATATCAGACAAAAAGCAACTGGGAAATGATGAAGGCAGTATAAGATTCAGCATTCAGCTTTACATTCATCGATTTTTCTAGAAGGTATGTTGTTGCCTGTTGAGACAGAACTAGTTTGAAAGCACTGGGAAGACAAGTGGAATCCCAGGACTGTGTTAGAAAGAGTATCTTTCAAATAATCAATAGCTACATGAAGTAGATATAGGATATAAATTCCACCTTTTAATACTACTGTCAGCATATTTTTCTGTTTTGAAACTTGCCCTCATCCTCACACCCAGGAGCTCTCTTTCCTGTAATTTGTGGTACAATCTAGCTCAATTGTAACATACACTCCTGTCACCCACTTCTCAAGCCTGATGAAACTTTTCATTTCTTTGACATATAGGTAATAAAAATGGTCACTGGTAATAATAAATGATGTATAAAGTGTTCTTACTCTGGAAACTATAATCAATAACTTTCCAGAATAGCATGATTCAGATGACAGACTCATTCCTTGCTCGTGCCATTCCCTCACCTTAATTCCCAAGATTCCTCCCATAAGGAATTGCAGTAATTACTATTACTGTTACTGTAATTACTAACAACACTTCCAGAACCATATAAGATGACTAAAAAAGAAAATAAAGATTTAGAAATTGTATAATGACATATTAATTTTTATGAACATCTAGACTCTTTAACGTTTTTCCGTGACTTTTCTACTTCATATAACACTTAAATTCTAAAATAACAACTATCAAAAAAGAAAAAAAAACTGAAACGGGAGTTGTTATGTTTGTTAACTGTCTTATCAAAAAGAAAAGATCAGGGGGTGGGCTGTAAGACTGTGTCTCCAAGGAATGTCAGAAGCTAGACATATCTATAGTCTTATGAATATGACTGTCTAAATATAAGCAGGATAAAAACATCAATAGACATGCCAAAAGGTTACAACAATATACAAAGAACTACAGAAATCTCATAAATGGTGAGAGCCAGAGAACTAGATTTCCTCCAGGAAGAGAACACCAATTGTTTATTCAGTACCAAATAGCCAGTGCTGAAAACACACACAAGAGCAACATTAGCAAAGGGAATAATATATATATATATATGTGTGTATATATATATATATATATATATATATATATATATATATATACATACATACATACATACATACACACACATATATGCTACTAGTAACAAGTAATGAAGAAAAAGTCATAAATTTGATTTTTAACTATTTTCTTAGTAAAAGTTCTATTGTGAAGAGATGATATAACCATGGTAACTCTTTTTTAAATTAGGTATTTTCCTCGTTTACATTTTCAATGCTATCCCAAAGGTCCCCCATACCCACCCCCCAATCCCCTACCCACCCACTCCCCCTTTTTGGCCCTGGCGTTCCCCTGTACTGGGGCATATAAAGTTTGCAAGTCCAATGGGCCTCTCTTTGCAGTGATGGCCGACTCTTAAAAAGGAAAGCATTTAATTGGGGCTTGCTTTCAAAGGTTAGAGTCCATGATTATCATGGTTTGAAACATTGCAGCATGCAGGCAGATCTGGGACTAGAGAAGGAGCTGGATTCACAGGCAGCTGGAATAGAGAAAGCTACTGGATGTGACTTGGGCTTCTGAAACCCCAAACCACACAGCCAGTGGACACACTTCTTCAATCAGGGCCACATCTACCCCATTAAAGTTGTCCCTTCTAATCAATCTTAAGTAGTGTCTCTCCTTGATGATTAAGTATTCAAAATATGAGTCTATGGAGGCCATTCTTTTTCAACCAGCACTGGTATAATTATATTATTAATACTGTACAAAATGAAAGTGAAAAGGTAACATAAGATACCCTGATAAAATGGTAGATGAAGGGGCGTGTCTCTCCAAACAAATTACTATGCTGCTTTTGCTCTTCTTTGTGTGATCATGCAATGCCTCCCCACTGGGATATACTCTGTTGAATTTTAGAAGCACTTTGGGATAATATTACTATGAAGTATGGTTAATTTAAAAACAGCATCCAAGTATTACAATTCTAGAAAAGCAAAACAGAAATGATAATAAAAATGACTTCTAAAAAACAAGCATATATTCATTGTGTTCACACTGAATGTACCAGACAAAGCAATATTGGCATTCCATGTGGGAGGGAAAAGGGTGTTATGAGATTTATTACATTTCTTAGAATGATACAATTTTTAAAATTATGAGTTTTATTTCTGGGATTCATCATTTAACATTTCAAAATGAACTTGACTTTGGGTACATAAAACTGTTTCACTTATAATCACAGATATTTTGAAAGGCTTCTACCAATTTGGTTTTCAGTGATCAGGAAAGCCTTATAATACACACTAATCAAAATGCACAACAGGACTATGGGTCATAATATTTATAATTGGCAAGTATGTGTTTCAAGATAGCTTCCTTCTTTTATGTAACTAGTACTTAGAGATTTCTATTACTGAAAATGTGGCTGCAAGGGGCAGTTTAAACTATTAGCAATCTTATTACCTGAAGTGATATGATTTTACTAAAAATTACCTGTAAAAGGTAAGAACATTATGAAAATATTAAGAAAGTTGCTTTCAGCTATAAAGACGAGTGCATGCAGAAGTGATGCTACGAGGACAATTATCTGTGTAACATGTCTGCATAATATACAATATTGACAGCCTTAGAGACTGCAAATATTCCTGGTATATGAGGTATACATTTGTGAGCACTGACCTTTGACAGACAATGAGTGACATTTTATTAAATAAAACTGACACTACAAGTATATATTCAGCCTTTATAAAATTTGTCAGTGTTTTGGGCCAGCCATGGTTACAGCTATTGATACTGTTCATTCTACTACAGTTGAGAAAAGATGCAAACTATCTCAAGCAATTTCAGTTTTAAGAAGGTTAAACTTGTAAAAACAGTTATTTTTTTTGAGAGAAAAGGTCACTGGTTTTCTAAATACAAAGCTTTAGTACCACCATAAAAGAGAATTTATTTTATTAAATGAATGATGAGCCAAGAAGGTCATGGTAACTTGAAAGGAACAATAGCAGGTCATAAGCACATAAATCGTGAAAGGAGTTTCTTTCATTTAAGAGGGCAGGATTATTATACTATTTGGTAAAAGTGCAAGAAGCAATAAGAAGTTATTCATGCGATACAAGTACCAATTAATTCTTTAAAGAACCTGAGCCAAATTTTACTAAGTCTGGACCTGATAACGTGTATAAATAGGACAGGGTTTATAATCTATATTGATTTGCAGACATAATATAAAACAAAATATTAATGAATATATAATTATTCAATAATGCAATAATTGTTTTTCAATCATATAAAAGTAGCTTATATTTCACTTTGTTTACTTTGTCTATTTGCATATTTTGTTTGCAAGTTCTGTTCTATAACTATAACTTAAAATATCCAGAGTTCAATAAAACTAATGATATTAATTATGAGTATATCATTAATAATATGATAATATGATAATGAGTTATTTACTTAAATGGTTTATTGTATCATTGGAGAAATACTTCATTACTTCAAGATATCTGTCGTTTTTCAAATTTTGAGGAGGTTGAGAAATACATATATCAAAAAATATAAACTTTTGTCTCTGCAATATTTCTTAGAAATTCACCATTCACCATATTTTTAAAAAGACTTGTGTATGTGTATATATATATATATATATACACACATATATATGTGTGTATATATATATACATATATAGTATATATATTATACATACACATGTATATCATTCTATTTGTATGTATGCTGCATGACAGAAGACTGCATCAGACAGAAAAGGATAACAGATTCTATTTCAGGTGGTTGTGAATCAGTAAGCCATTGCTTGGATTAGAATTCAGGATCTCTAGATGAACAGCCAGTTTTTTATCCACTGAGATATTTTTTAACTCTGCTCCTGTAATAACTTATCAACAAATCATGCATTATAAATTGTAAAATATGTTAATAAAATATGAGAGAGATTTGGTATTAGTTACCTTACATAATAACCATAGAATTAAATACTGTGAACACATTATCTACCACAATATCATTTCTAAATTAGTGAATAGGAATCAACTTTGTTAGCATGTTCATTACATAAGATACTGTTCTTTGGATTTTAGCATAGTGACATAATTTTTCCTATCATGTGAATTAAAATTATCTAATTTTATTTCTGATATATGTAGAGTTTGACACCAGTATTTTGTTATTATTTTATTAAGATTAAACAAGCTAAGTACACTAAAACCTGACTTTTCCAACCAGTTATAAAAATCATGTTTAACGCCAGGGCCAAAGGGGGGGAGTGGGTGGGTAGGGGAGTGGGGGTGGGTGGGTAAGGGGGACTTTTGGTATAGCATTGGAAATGTAAATGAGCTAAATACCTAATAAAAAATGGAAAAAAAAAATGGAAAAAAAAAAATCATGTTTAAGGGCAAATGAAAACCCAAAATGTAACATGATAGTTGAATTCAGACAGAATCACACAGAAACAGACTTACTTGGAACATCACTGCTGCAGTATGACATGGGAGAAACAATGATTATTTGATGAATTGATAGAAGCAAGCAATCTGTTGTAAAAGTGAGAAACTTACCCAGAACCATTACAGAATTTAACTACACTCTTTCAGCTTCACTAATAATTATCTATAGTTTAGAATTATCCATCTTGCACAGGAAGAGGAAGAAGATAAGCATGGTGAAGTACTTCTATGAGTTAGATAAACAGGAATATTGAATATATAAGATAATTAATGTAAGATTATGTATGTATGCCTGTATGCATATTTCAAATTAAGTGTTCCAGAGAATAAAAGTATACAACATGAGAAAAGAGAGAGACAACTTGAATACTGAATTGAAATAAAAACAACAAAACAAAAATAAATGAAGGAAATGGAATATTAAAATATTTCAAAATAGGAGATCATAAAAAAATTAACAAACATAATCTGACAATAGGAAGGGGAATAAAGAGCCAGAGGCAAAAATGGGAAAAGCATTTGAAATAGTGATTGTTGAGAACATACAACTATCCTTATGGATATAAAATGTCAGAAGACTGAAAACTAGAGGGGTGTATTTTACTAAAAACATCAACATCCAAACACATACTCAAGCTGTAAAAGCCTTGCACACAGAGAGTATGAAGTCAATAACATGAAGAGATAACATGAGGAAAACAAATTTCCTCTCTTGTCAAAGAAAAATACAAAACCAGATTCTAATGAGAAATCACGTTAGCAGAGTGATGAAAGACATCTCTGACAGTGTGTGGAAGTACAAATGCATGAGAGTTGAGAGTTCAGCCTTTGCGCGCTCTCTCTCTCTCTCTCTGTGTCTCTCCCCCCCCCTCTCTCTCTCTCTCTCTCTCTCTCTCGAACACAGCATTGAGGAAAGATGAAACAGGAGAGCTATGAATTCAAGTCTACCATAGGCTACATACAGAAAACCTGTCTCAAAACTCAAAACAAACAAACAAACAAACAAACAAAAATCTTCAAACCTATAGGTAGTCAGCTATTCATCTAAAGTTAATCAATGCAAGTACAAGGGAAATTATTGTCAGAAAATCTGTTCTCAAGATTCTAATAAATTCTTTGAAAACATTGAAAATGATTGAAATTAGACTTCCATCTTGTAAAAAGATGTAAATTATGAGAAGAAGAATGTATTATTTTCCTTGTAAATATGTCTAAATTTTATCTGTATATTCAATGTCAATATATTTGGCAAGTAAAAGATTTTTAAATGAGATGGTAACAACAATATTACAAGAGACTCTGGTGGGAATATAAATAAGGTTTTAGCATCTACCACAAAGACAAGTAGGTCTTCATGTAGTAGGATATATTTAAATATTCTTGGAGTACATGAGACCAATATCTTGTCAAATGAGATATTTGATATTACAGCTCTGAACTAATTTAGATTAAATCAAAATTATTATAATATTTGAAGCCTTAGAGATCTTTATTTTCACATTTAAATGAACAAGAAATTAAAATATATGAATATATCTTTTTTGTATATGTTTATCATCTTTAGCATGTCATCTGTATGTCATATATATAGATATGATTGATTTGATTATGAGTGTCAATCACATTGGTCTAGCTGGTACCGATTGCACATCCTATTCACCCCTAATAGAATAGATATTCTCATCATTCATATATGAACTTACAAACCTCTACAGGCACTCTGTAGATGACATTGACTTTTGGATACTTGAAAATAGGTAAAGCATGTTCTTTTATTACTTTGATTATGAATCTAGACTTTAACAGACAAGCCATCTTTCCAGCACGTAAGCATATTCTCAAACTGCAATGCTATCCAATTACAAAATAGGTGAAAAGAGTAAACTAACTTCAGATCAAAGAAATATTTTTAAGGTTTACTACTTTTAATAATGTGCATATGTGTGTGAAAGGGAAAGCATGTGAGTCTAATGGAAGTGCTGGAAAAGACCTAAAGAGAGTGTCAGATCTTTTGGAGCTGGCATAATAGGCATCGTGATCTATCTAACATAGGTACTTGCCAATATACTTAGATCCTCTCAAAATACTGTAGGCATTCTTAGCTCCGGATCTATCTCCTCAGCCTTCAAATTATTCTACACACATGTTCTAACCAAGAAATTGCAGAGAATTTGAAATAACTAATAATCATATTGATGTTTTCATTTCCCCCAGTATTGTTTCTTGAGACAGCCTGGTCATCGGAATACATATAAAACTGGGCAAGTCCTTGAGACTGATAGTAAGATATGACCTTACTTAAAATCCATCTTGATGAGCAAGGGTTTAAATTCACCAACACTACCCCAAACAAAGGCAGCATCACTTGGAGCAATATTCCATTTAATAGGCACAGGACTGGATCGAAAACATGGGTCCTTGCTTTGTAACTCCATGTTATTTTGTAGGCTAACACATGGTAAATCCAAACCATTCCTGACCTAGATGTGATTACATATGTGGCCTAGAGAAGTACATGGGCCTGCACTATCAGATTTCTACTTTGGCCTGTATGACTTATGACTCATTGCCCTGGTCATGAGTCACAAGTCCATGTCAAAAGTAGTTAGCCTACATAGCAACAGGACCCTGACTTGGTCCTACCATTCTCATCTGAAAGATATGATATGGCTCTTTAATACTTGTAGTAAGGTGCTGACAGTATCCTAGGGCTGGCCTATTCAAAAATATCCTGCCTCAAATTGGCCATCATGCTACAATACTTGACAACAAGCAATGGACTCCAGATAAGACATCTGGGCCCACACTATTCTCTGGGAGGAACTATTGGTTTTATCTATTTCTCCAATTCATACAGTGCAACATAGCAAACAGTGATTTGAGACAATTCTAGGATTGTATTTCCCTCTAGTGTTGAGGCAGTGACAACACACTAAAAATGAAATAATCACATCTTTGAATTGAGAGCACCATCTAGTATAGAAATGCCTGAATTAACCATAGGCTCATAGAAAAAATAATAGCCTGCTCAAAGGTTCTGGAAGGCTTGGCACAATGCCAGATTAGGAAAACTGGAACAAATATCTGAATGTTCAGGTCCATAGAGCATTGCATATCAAGTATCAAGATCGCTGAGAAAGTTAGTATGCACTTAAAGCCAAAATTGGTAATATAAATTCAACAGGTATTAATCAAACCAGAAAGAGGGGTGGGATGAGTGAGCAAGCTAATAATCAAATAATCGAGGATTCCTCTAAAATAAAATCTCTCCTCTGTAGGCATGCGTGCTTCCTTTCATGGATGTCTAGAATCAAATGGGTATTAATTATCAAATTAATCTTAGGAAATATAGCTCTCAACATCAGGGTTGTATTGCAATAATAAAACACCATGACCAAGGAAAATTATAGAAGTGAGGGTGTATTTGTCTTATGGTTCCAAGAGATAACGTCTGCCCCAATAGGAAAGCATGGTAGATGGCAGCAGGCATATTGGAAAGAGCAGAAGCTGAGGGTCCACATCATGTATAGCAGACAGCAAACAAGGAGTAAACTTGAAATGGCCTGTGGTTTATAAATCCCCCTGTACCATAATTCTTCCAACAAGAATATCTCATAAACCTATCCTATCAGTACCACCCACTGGGGACCAACTCTTAAAAGATCTGAGCCTGTAGGTATATTCTTTTCAATCCACCATGGGGTGCTACAGTCTATCTTTTCTTTTATGTGTACTAGACTGCAAACTCTACTGTGTTCTTTCAGAAAGTGCAATCTGCTCCTGTTAGCACAAGATTGTCCATATAACACAACCAGATAATATCAGTAGCAAGGAAGAACAGGGTGTCCAGGTAAACCACTAAAGTGTGGTAGACAGTATGATTACACAGACTCCCCTTAGGCAGCTCATGGAATCTCTATTTCTTCATTCCGAGGGAAGATACACAGTTTCTTATGACTTTTGGTAATGGGATGCTGAAAAGGAACTCTATAAGCACAGGATATTATGAGCCAGCCATGCTGAGGAAGAATGCAATCTTTCCTGAGAAATTTAAGTACTAGCTTTTTTCATGTTTTTATAGCTTACAGTTTATTCAAGTTACATACAGATTTTTAAATGCAAGAGAAAGCTGTTAAAGACAGATTGTAACATTCTAACCTGTCATAACTCTTAAGATTTATAGAATTTCAGTACATCCATATGGCAACCTGTACTGCCCTGTGCTTACTACATTGAAAGGGACAGGGAAAGTAGTCAGGTTCTACTCTGCTTCTCTCCTCCATACTCCATTTGATACCTATATTTTGAGTTAGGTCTATTTCATGAAGGTCTGCAGTATACTATGTAATAGAATATTCTGACCTAAAATATTAATACCAAGTGTGAAATAGTAACCTCATGGTTCTTAGTTCAACAACTGTTTTGCTCATATGGTTTATTGCATTCCTGCAAATGATACAGGCTTTTGTGTAGTAAGGCCTATTTCGCACCTGTACCTAAAAGATACATCTTCCTTAACCTTAGGACACTGGTAAGCAGTTCCATAGGAGGCCAATAATTGCCTCCTCCTGCCGCAGACCTTCTGGGTCCCTGTGTCTGCGTGGAACGGGGTCTCTTGACGCTGGTGGGCAAAGCGTGAATGAGCAACAAACAGACACACACACAGGAGAGTTCGTGTGGAATCTGAGTGTAATTTTACATCTCGAGCATCAGACTTTTTATGCAGAGGACAATAAGGAAGTTGGGTGACATATTCTCAAGGTACAATTGAGGTAACTGGAATCTGACATAAAACAGAGGAATGCAAACACAAAAGGTCTAACGTGAACCACCCAGGATAGAATACATTGATAACAGCTGGGATCAAGAAGGGCTCCACCTAAAATTCACTAATCTTAGAATCTTAGAAGGGCTTCGTGTCCTTGCCATAGTTCCTATTTTAGTCTCTTGTATAGTCCACCTTCCCCTTAGGCCATTGTAAATACGTGTGTATGGGTGTAACTCTGCTATAGTATCAATTCTGGTTTCTCCTTTGGTCTGAAACTTCCTTCTTCCTTAGTGATGGTAAATTCCTGTGTAAGGGAGTGACTTAGCTTTTACAATCTTACTGAATTCCAAGACCAAGGTCTTGCTAAGGACGAACTACGACTGTTGGAACACTAGTGGAAGGCTTAAGCCATGTCAGAGCACTTATAATAGGAAAATACTGAAAGAGAGCACGTGGATCCATACTCTAGACTAGCACGGTAATGGAACTCTGGAATGAAAAATTAATGTATGGGTAGAGAACACTAGACTCCAGGAGGAGAGCTTCCTTGAAACTCTTTTGCCTCATGAGTGACTTTTAAGCCTTTCGGCTTGTCCAGTTAACTGGACCGGAGAGCGTAGCATCCTCGTATACCCCAAACTAGGCAGTGACCTTGACCCCTACCTTATAATATTACAGACAGGAATGCAATGCTTTTTATCCAAGAATGTCACAGAATGGGAATCCCCTATCCCTGTCTTCTCTGTGAAAGAAGAATGGCAGCGAGTCAGTCTTTGATTTATTCCACAAGGTTACTGGGAGTACATTAATCTGTTGATCGTTCTTCTGGGGAGCTGACATGGGGGAAAGCAAGTCACCTTTCTTCCTTAAATGCCTTACCTTGGTCCATATTTTCTAGTCCGTTGTTATTTGCTTCCCATTTATTCATAGTTTATGATATCCTGCCCTGGCCACATTTTCTCTTTTTCAGGTTGGCATGTTGCTATATCATAAACATTTGGTCCCACAACCAATGTGAAAGGGAAGTGAGGAGAGTAATACCCTATAGAGGGGAAGTTTTCAGAAGTTTATTTTTCATCCTGGTTTAAAACAAAACAAAACAAAACAAAGCAAAAACAAAAAACAAACCAACAAGCAAAAAAACTTTACCAGGTCATGGCTCTATGTGACCTGTCTCCTGCCTAGGATAGGCCAATCTGTAATGCAATGATTTCCTGCCTCTGGCAGGAATCATATAAACAATTCCTATGTCCTGATAGTTATAGTATTAGTCCTTTATCATCTCCATTTCCCTTCAGAGAAATATCTGCCTGTGTCTGAGAATCTACCATCCAGATAGGGGCATTCTTCTTAGAAGTTTGAACAATGTCTAGCAATTATGTATCATATATCTCCTATCAATTTCTTAAAGGAGAAGAGCATATTATTCATATGCTGTTCCTTCAATAGTGCTATAGTAAAAGTATAGTAAGAAGAAATCAAAGCTCAAATGTGTGGAGTTTCATCTTTCCTTCCCATCAACCTTAAGCGGTTCCTCATATCCCCTCATCCATGATTCCTAATCTATTATACCCACTTATAGTCTTGAGGTATGAAGGGTTTCTAGCTTGGCATGACCTCTACCACCCAAGCCAGAAACAGGGCTTAGAAGAGGTACAGAGATACTCATCTCTTTTACTTTATAACTCCTCACCAATTTTCTTTAGCCTGTGTCTCCAGACACACAATTGAACAGAGAATAGCCACACCCATCCCAGTTCAGCAAGATGCTGTCCTTGTTTCACAAAGTAGGTCAAGCTGTTTAAAACAAAACAAAACAAAACAAAACAAAAACCAAGCAAAGCAAAGCAAAGCAAAGCAAAGCAAAACAAGTTATTGTTTTAAGATGTCTCAATACTCATATGATGAGCTTGTTGCCTTTAAAAAAATATACTAGTTTTCTACCCATACAGAGTTTAGAAGACCAACTTAGGTTGTCCTCTGTGGAAGCTGTCTTAACTTCAGTCTTCCTCCTCACATCCCCTGTATTTTCTGACTAGCTTGACATTTTTTGACAAAAATGGCCTAATAGTCTAAGAGACCTAGTCCTTCTGAGGAAGCTAAGGTCCAGTGGGTGTGAGGGCTTCACTTCCTCAGGCAACTAGCTCCATGCCAGCAATTCACAACATTGCCTCTGTCTCTTAGCTCACCATCTACTAGGCCCTCATTCTGCAAAACAATGAGGTGACAGTCAAGGAAGATAGCTGGTGTCAAAATTGAATCTTTCTGACATGGCTTGTTTTCAAACGTCTTGGCCAATGTCAACACTGGGAGCCTCACATCTGCAATGTAGGGGGTTGGTGGACCCTCTCTAGCAGCTGGAGCCTTGCCTGCTGGATGTCCTGCTCCATCCACTCTCGTTTCCCCCGATGAACAGAAGAAAATGGAAGCAATGTAGGAAGAATCTGAAATGGATGATGACATGGCCTTTGGTCTTTTTTGACTGAGCTCCTTTTATTTTAAAAAGCCCAATAAAGAAGTTGAACCTGTTTTTAAAGGGGGGGGGGGAAGGGAGGGTAGGAGAGAGATGCCTAGACAGTCCAGAATTTATTGAAGTTAGTTTTAGTGGGAATTTACAAAGAGAAATATGTCTCATATCACAGATAATCATATGAGTCAGAAAGTGGTCACCAAAATGATTAGAAAAAAATATTATCCTACTGAAAATAGCTTTATTTATTCAGGAAATCCTCAAAGATTTTAAGTATGACAGAATGGGAGAAAAAAATGCTAGCTATACATCCAAGAGAAGATTAATATCTATGTTATCTAAAAACTTAGAATATTATATATCAAGAAAACAAACAACTCAAATGAAAACAGATGAACTAGAGAACTGAACTGAGTTCTCACAAAATACAAGTGACTAATAAATACTTTAATAAATGTTCAACATCATTAGCCATGAGGGAAATGAAAATTAAAACTACTTTGAGATTCCATCTCACACCAGTCAGAAAGGCTATTACCCAGAAAACAAATGGAAGCAAAAGCTGCCAGATCATGGAGAAAATAGAGCCTTTGTTCACTGGAAGTGTAAATTAATACAACCAACATGGAAATCAGGATGGTGTTTCTTTTAAAAAGCTAAAATAGATTACTATATAACCCAGCCATGTAACTCCAGGGCAGATAAAAATCCTACCTGCATGTCCATGTTCAATGTTTCTATATTTAAAAAAATCAGGAACTTGAACCAACCTAGTCATCTATTTATGAATGGATAATGAAAGTTTCATATCAACATAATTAAATATGAGTCTACACTAAAGACAAATAAAATTATGAGATATATGAATATGGGTGTCATTTAATCAATATTATAATAAGTATGATAATCCATCCCCAGTATGATTAAAATATTCTCTTTTATAACTTACAAATATATAAATATAATTTATAAATAATCACATGACTCACATATAATATACAAGACATAATAATGTATTGTAAGAATTATTTTAGTAATATCTTATATTATCAGTATTCAAATGTTAACTGATTATTACATGAAACTGTTGGAAAGTTTAAAACTTACTTTAAGAGCTTTGGTTATCATTATTTTATCTGGAATTAAATATAAAGATGTCAAAATCACTTTTTAATTGTTGAAATTTTAGAAGTCTCCAAGGTACCTGGATTCTGATTAAAATGTTCATTGGGACATTTCATACCTGATTGAGGTCTTTAGAAGCATTTAATTGGCCAGGACTCATAGAAAATAGGTGTCTATTCCTATAGTGATCTTTGAAGAGAGCTGTCAAGGAGGCCTGTGTGTCTTGGTCTATCCCAGCTTCCTATATGTATTATCATGCTTTGCTTGGCATGTGTCTCGTTTCTTTTATACTAGAAGCCTTGTCTGGGTGATATTGATAAGGGGAAATTTAAGATGTTTTATGTCTCTCACTTAACACATAGAACATTTAACACTTAACCCCCCAGTAAGTTTTAGACCATTGGTTGCTTTAATCCACAGGAAAGTAGAATAATTGCTGTTCCCAGCTTAACTGATTGCACTTACTATTGGATTTTTAAACTCAGTTAACTGCTAGAAAACATAGTATATCAAATTTCTCTTCTTCACCTATATTCTTAGCTACTTCTGTCCACTTTTATTCTCAAAATGGATGGTTTTGTTACTTAATTTTAAGGTGAAGGATATCACAGATATAAAAGGCTAAGATAAACATTTTATAATCTTATAAGATATCAAGTCGAGTCAAAAACAAAAATCAAAAGAAATGTGGTAAACAATTTTCACTTTATAATCGAAGCTTTCTTTACATAGGTAATTTCTGTTTCTGTTACAGATCAATTCCATAATTCTTCAATGAAAGCCAGCTGTTAACAATTTGCATGGTGTATAAAAGAAGTCTTAGAAAAATGGAAGAATCTGTTTGACTGAAAATGATGGGACTCGCGGGTAATGAATGTAATGGCAGGTCAAGAGAAAGATAGCATTACTCTGGTTTGCAAAATACATTCCAAGAAACAATAGTTCTTATTCTCTAAATGTCACAAAAGTCTTAAATTGATACATTCAAGACATTATCAAATTTTCAACATATGCTACCTCTTTTTTTCTGTAACCAAATCACCAGATTTAATCTTATGACTACAGAAGATAAATCATCAGGGAGAAAACATGGCGCATTATTTTGAAGGGAATGTAATGAGAAAAAGATTTCACTTGGTTAAATATGGACACAAGAATGCAATGGGAATTACAACTGCTAAAACAATATATGTATGTTTTAAATGAAGGGAGACATTAGCTGTTGAGAAAAACAAGAAGTCAGATGAGAAAAAAAAAAAAAAAGAATTGAGTCTGTAACCAGTAGATCTACAGTGAATGAATGATTAACTTAACGAAATCATTATAAAAGAAAAGGAGTATAAGTTAATAGTACCTATTTTTTTTATCATTTTTACATATGTATAGCTAAATATTGATTCTTCTTTTGAGGTTTATAAATTATATTTGCTGGCCAATTTAAACTCTTATAATGTTGGACATTGTGCTTCTCCATATATGTAGAAAAGCTGACAAGGATATTATATTTCAAGTGGTAGCAAATAAAGTAATTAAAGAATGACTTGCCGGGCGTGGTGGCGCACGCCTTTAATCCCAGCACTCGGGAGGCAGAGGCAAGCGGATTTCTGAGTTCGAGGCCAGCCTGGTCTACAAAGTGAGTGCCAGGACAGCCAGGGCTACACAGAGAAACCCTGTCTCGGAAAAAAAAAAAAAAAAAAAAAAAAAAAAAAGAATGACTTGTGATTTTTATGCTTTTCACAAACTGTCAAAATGTTGACACCATTAATCTCTCTATTGAAACAGGAAGCCACTATATTATTAGCATAAGGAAATAGGTAAAATCAAAATCACTAACAAAATCCAAATGCAATTCTCAGATCTCCTCAGATAACCCATGAGAAAAGTAATAAAATGAAGAAACAGATGAAAATTACAGAAATAGAAACCTAATCTTAGACAGGTAAACTTCACTTATCACTCTAACAGAAAATTATTACAAGTTATATTATTATTTGCTTTTTAGACATTTGATGGATTTACCAAAATAGGAAAATTTAAATCTATTGAATGTTACCAATATTTCTAGTAAATAAAGATGACTGTTTCATTCTCAATTAATTTCTTAGTCCTTATCTTTTTCCATGGAGACTTAGGTAAAGCATGTGATTTTTCTAGTAGGTGCCTGACTTTGAAATCAATGTTGGAACATATATTGACTAATTTGTTTTGTTTTGTGTCTGTGTGCGTGTGGGGGGGGTCAACACTAGGCATTCTGTTTATACAGTTACAAAATAAGTGAGTACTGTTATGTCTCTGGCATAGTATAATTGTATATTTGATTCCTCCAAATACATTTGCAGGTAGGAAAAATCAGAAATGAAAAGAGAAAGTTGAGAGAGTAGAACAGAGAGGAAACATTGCTAAAGAGGTCATGAGAAGATTCTAAGAGCCAGATGACCAAGCAGTCTGATGTGAAAATCTATCTCCTAGAAATGATAGGAAACCTACATGTGTGATACTTCAGCAATATGGCTGCCTAGCCAAAACTGGAAATGCAGAAATATCAATAGATACTATTAGTTATAAATACTGTGCATTCAAAATGTGACCATCATAAAACTATACAAAATGTTATAATACAAACAATATTAAAATTGTGTTTTGTGAATGAAACCTGTGTGATCTTAGGAAGTATTTATAATACTATCTGCATATCCACTGAGGCGAACATTGTCTATCATGGAATGATAAGTTGTAGAAGATATGGAAAATAGAGTATGGTATAAAACAGATGATATCAGTACTTTTCTAAGGACATTAAAGGAATTTGTTTTTGTTGTTTTAATTTTATTTAATCATCTTTTACAGTCCAGGTTTAACACCTTCCTGGTCTACCTTCTGACTGTTCCATATCACATACCTCCTCCCCCTTCCGTGTGTCCACGAGGATCTCCCTACCTCACCAACCCATCAGACCTCCCCACCCTGGGGCCTCCAGTCTCTTGAGGGTTCAGTGCATTTTTGTTGACAGAACCCAGACGTGACAATCCTCTGCTCTATATATGTTGGGGATGTCATAGCAGTTGGTATATGCTGCCTGGTTCGTGGTCCAGTGTCAAAGAAATCTTGGGAGTCCAGTTTGATTGAGACTGCTGGTTCTCCTACAGGGTTGCTCACCTCCTCAGCTTCTTCCAGCTTTCCCCTAATTCAACCACAGCTTCTATCCATTGGTTAGATATAAATATCTGCATCTGACTCTTTCAGCTGCCTCTTGGGTCTTCTGAAAGGCAGTCATGATAGGTTTCTTTTTGTGAGCGCTCTAAATAATAGTAATAATAATAGTAATAATCAGTAATAGTGTCAGGTCTTGGGGCCTCCCCTTCAAGTCTAAATTATTCTGTGATAAAAGACAAATTGTGTCACTTAAATTTTAAAAAATAGAGAGGAATACAAAAAAACATTTCAGAAGTTGTTGTCTGTTTTGTTTGCCCTTTTAGTCTGTCACTGAGTCCTTGGAAAAAATGTATGTGAATTTATATTTGAAATAGTCTGTGCCTGTTTGGCTTTTGATAATGAATGGGCTTTTATTTTTAATGGTTGTGGTTTAAGTGAAGGAAGCACAATTGATGTTTTGTTTGGAGCCTAAATTAGATGCCTAGAAGATAAAAATAAACACTAAAAATCCTATAGCAGCAGGGTAATTTAGAGAAATATTAGATGCTATGATGAGCAGAGTAGTGTATAACAAGAAAACAGAGAATATTGTATTATACAACATTCATTGGTATTGTTTTACCCAGCATCAGGCATTGGCCAATGTATATCCCAAGTCCTTGGACAATATGACTAAAAAACAACAATTATTGCTATTCCAATGTTTACATGACAAAAATTAAATGATCAAAGTAGAGTAGAAGTGAATATAAGAGTGAGAGAAATTGAGAACATGGTAAATAAACAAAATTAAATTCTATTAAGCAGTTAAAAAGAAAAGTTTATTAAATTGTACTAGAAACATGAAATAGAATGAGGTAGTAGCTCAGGCCCAGAAAGGCAGACACAATATACTCTTTCTCATACGCAGATTCCAGCTTGGATTTTATGAATCTGTATTTAAATTGGGCAGCATAAAAAGGAGAGGTAGGCAATAACTCAAAGGCCTTGAACATAGTGAACACAGAAAGTAGGAGGGCAGTGAATCATTAAATGTGAAGGTTTTAAGTGGAGACTATAGAAATATGGGCAAAGGAGAAGGGTTAAGAAAACCTAACTATATCTGGAAAAGCATAGAGTAATTTCTTTATAAAATAAGAATATAATTAAATGATTTGAAAGAATTTGAAAGACAGTTGTCTTGTCTTTCATGGTTAGAAAATGCTGATCCCAGCAGTATTGGGCTTTTAAATAAAACCCCAAGTGGCAGGCGCTCCATGTATCCATAAGAGTTCTTAGCCAGGGGATCTCCTGATCCCCAAAAGAATGCAAATTCATGTCATCATTCTGATTGCTGTATATGTACAGGTTTTCTAAAGGAGCACTATTGATATAATTAATATATATTTAAAGAGAAGTTATTGGATTTGTTTATGTGATTTAATCAAAGTAGTTCAACAATGGCTGTCCCACATCATAGATGCTAAGAGCCCAATAATTTCTCAGTTTGTGACACTGCATACCTCAACAGCACCAGTTTGACACTGAAAGACTGAAAAATGCCTGGAAATTTTATTTCTCTCAGACCATGTTGGAACCCTGAAGAGTCTGATTCTAATAGAAGGGGACAAATCATCAAAAGTAGCAATGGACAAATGACAGAAGGAAGGGGAAGTGATCAAGAGCAGACCTCTTCTTTGTCTGTTGGATACTCTCAGAAAGTGCAATCCACATTGAGGACACATCTTTTCATGTTAAGACAATCCTCCACAGAAATGTATATAAGTTAATGAAATCAAGACAATCCCTTACTAAGGCTACCTCTCCAGATTGTTCTAAATTGTGTCAACTTCATAAGTAAAACTCACCACAATATTTGCATACCAGAGCTAGATACTGGACACACAGAAATTTTACTGCCAGATGCAGAAAATTAAAGTTGGAACAGATTGGAAACGTCCCATTTGAAACATTCATAGTACTAGAAATACTTGGGAAGAAATCACAATAGTCTCACTAAGATGTAGATGATACTAAATGCTAGAATAACCACTTGAGAGGCATCAAATACTTACTGATGCAATAGTGGCATGCCTAATTTTGTTATAACAAACTGCTTTATGATTGGGTGTGAGCTGTCCTACTTTCTTTCAGTTGTCAACCTGACATAGCCCAGAGTTATCTTAGGAAAACTCAATTGAAGAAGTACCTGAGTAGAATTGGCCTGTGGCCCTGTTTGTGAAATTGTCTTGAATGAGAGTTAATGCCTACTGTGAGAAATTTCATTCCAGTGAGGTTGGTGTGATTCTTGGGTATACCTAAGCTCTATAGGAAAGATGGCATAGAACAAGGAAGAAAGAAATAACCTTCCATTGTCCTGACATGAAGTTTATGCTTAAATGGAAGATAAGATGTATATGTAGGTAAATTATCATGGTACGTAAGGCCTTCTTGGAGAAAAAAAAAATGAAATTGAACCACCAAATATACCTAAACTATCATGGTAAGGCCTTCCTGGAGGAGAAAATGGAATTGAGGCATCAAGGACAGGCAGAGTGTATTGCAGTCACCAATCCCATTCAACTCCAAAGGAGGCAAAACACACCAGAAACCTAACTGCAAGATACACTGGTACAATATTGTCACAAGGATTATAGGGATAACCAATCTTTTGAAAACATGACTATGATGTACACTCCATGAGATGAGACCAATACCTGCCAAAAGTAGCCAAGAACTTGAGACTACATACATCACAGAGTTAGGAGAAATATATATATATCTCCTCAGTTGATCTATGTGGCAGAGGAAGCAGAAATAGTTTAAGAGTCAGAGGTGTGGAAGTCTCCATAGGAAACTGTGTTCCAGACGCATAAGATAATGCATATTAACTCACAGAGACTGTGGCACCATTCAAAGGACCTGGACAGGTTTAGGGCAGATTCAGCACTGAAAGTGAAAGTGAACACAGGGTCCTAACCCTCATTAAGAAACTATCTACAATTGATACTTGTTGGAAAAAGGGCCAATCAGTTAATTCCCGTGGAGCTATCCTGGGAATATCAACCATATTTCAGGTCAGACCTCATGCTTATCATTAGGGAACCAATTCAGAATGAATTCATTGGTGCTTTGTAGACACTTGGTTTCAGTTTGCTGTGTTTTTATGTCGTTTTTCTTCCAAGTCTTTTGTGTGCTTTGGGTTTTTGTGTTTGGTTGTTGTTGTTTCTTGTTTTTCTATTATTGTTTTTACTTATTATTTTCTTTTTCTTTTTTGACCTAGAGGAAAAAAATAAATAAATTGGCTGTGTAGAAAGGAAGGGAATATATGGGAGAAACTGGGAAGAGGAGAAAATACGAACAAAATATATTTTATGAAAAAACTGTTTTAAGTTAAAAACAAAACAAAACAAAGCAAAACTGTGTAACATCCCTTTCTGTGAGAACTTCCACTGTAGCTTCCACTAGGGCTAACCAAAATTTTCCTTCATCCCATATGAAATCCCTGGAGAAATTCCAATTTTTAGGGTTCATTTCTTTTTATAGCCAAGATAAGGGACACAATTGTGTCTTTAGAATATCTTCATTATCGCCAAAATGGTTATAAAAGTGTTTTGGCAAAAACTGTGCAAAGATTATCTCTATGATATGTGAAAATCTGAAGAGAAAAATAATGGGAACACTTGAGAATTGCTGCTTCTTTTGTACACAGAAGGTGAATATGAGTTCTTTAGTGTAGAAGCAGAGAACCAAGTGTTCAAATAAACAGTTTTTGTATGTATGCCTGTATGTATGTATGCATGTATGTATGTTATGTATGTAAATTTTGTATGGATAAAGAACTACATACATGTATGTTAGCTCAAAGTAGTTTGAAATGGGAATTTAAACCTAAGAACAAAATATTATTTTAGGAAGAACTTGACTTTTTCTCTTATCTGACAAGATTCTGCCTATAAGATTTTAGCATCAATGAACACACTATCCTCCAGGAAGCCAAGAAGTCAAGGATGTTTTACAATGTGCAGCATTTGGTTCTGCCTTCGGAGTCACTTTTCAGTATCTACCTTCTACAAATAAACTGACAGCAATATATGTGTAGTCACATGAAATTATTTTCACTTGTTTGCATTATGGAAAATCCATACACAACTCAATACCCAAGAATAATGTGATTAATTATGCATCTACTTATAAAAATGAATATTCATGCACGGGGTGGGCAGTATAGCAATCAGATAATTTCTGACCAATTTGCTGTGTTCTGGAGGGACTCTGAAAATTAATACTACTAGAACAAAAACCTAAACTAACTAACTAAAAAGCAATTGTTTGGAAATATTTTAAATTTTGGTTAAGAAAGATGGTAAGCAAAGTGGAAACTCAAACTTTACAAAGAAAAAAAGATAACTGGAAATATATACTATGTAGAAATTTTTACAATAATTTTTAGGTAAATCTCCACAGTAAAATTATTTTTAAGATCTGACAGAAGAAGTATCTGGCAATGAAGTATATTAATAAACAGCCATATAAAAACAGCATGTCACAGAGGATTTAGTTACTTAAGCTTTAATCATACCACTCTGTGTTGTTAAATAGCTTTCCTATGATGCCATGTAATTCTCCTGTGGTGTAGTATAGCTTCCTATGTCTCCTAGACCAGACACTATTCTTTAAATTTAAGACTATTGAATTTCAGGTAGAAGTTTTTCCACTTCTTTTTAAACTCTGTAGTAGTCTTTCTCCAAGTATATTTATTTTACATTATTTTCCAGAAAGGTTGTATATAAAACTTTCCTTGTCTACTTATCTATTCCTCTTTGAAGGTCAGTTTTTTGTTGTTGTTGTTGTTTTGTTTTTTGTTTTTTGTTTTTCTTTTTGAGACAGGGTTTCTCTGTAGAGCTCTGGCTGTCCTGGAACTCCCTTTGTAGATCAGGCTGGCCTCGAACTCAGAAATCCACCTGCTTCTGCCTCCCAGGTGCTGGGATTAAAGGCGTGTGCCACCACGCCCAGCTGAAGGTCAGTTTTAAGTTCAACTTCTTTTGCTTATGCAAAATCCATTACATTTTTATCTGGAAGAAATGAGCTGTTTTGTTCTTCCTATGCGGAAAATCAGCTCATAACCACTATCAGCATTATAAAGATATTACAAACCAAATCAAAGCATGATCAGCAACTTATAAAACATTCAACTTGTTTCCACTGTATATTTTTATTATAATAATTAGAATTAAAAGCATTTCAGGACCATAAATCATTCTTAATTTTTTCTTTAGAAATAAGTCCACATTTGTTCAATTTAAAGAGTAACATAGTGATAAGATGTGTATGATGTGTGTGTGTGTGTACATTTAATGTTACTTTAGCACCTAATGAAAATGTGTTTTTTATATAAAGGAGATTGCACTTGTTTGAAGATATACTTAGTAAATGCCAGTGTCTAATAGTTTCAATTATTAGAGTGTCATGGCTTGTATCTGCAAGTCTATCTTTTTTTCTCCAAGGTCCTGGCAGCAAAAGGAGGCAAAATGTATGCAAAGTTCACTCTGGATAAACATTGTGTTTCCTGGGCTTCCTTATAGAACACAGGTGAGAAGTTGCTTAGAGACCCGTGGTTTTCCTCTCCCAATAGGCTGCACCTGCAAAGGCTATGCTCAGCAGGGATGAGTGTTTCCCTGTAATTGCATAAAAAAAAAAATAGGCAGAGTTGCATACAACAAGTTTTAAAAACACAGACTAGAGGCTGAAGAGCATCTCATGACCCTTCTCACATCTTCACGAGGAAGTGTACACTATCAGCAACCCTAACTGGGATGATTTTGTGAGCAGGCACAGTTAAGCAACCCAAGATGGAAGCTTCTGGAAGGACAATCACTCAAAACAGAAGGTCTTTTGTGTACCCCTAGCTGGAACAAAACTCATCATCCTCCTGCCTCAGCCTCTGAAGTGTTCAGATTACAGGCACATGCCATTATTTACAGCTTGAGTTTATTTTGAATGTGATAAATTTCCCCATGATTTCTATAAAATTTTGCCTGATGGTTGTATCAATTATTATTATCAATTAATAATTTTCTTATTTGGTATAGTTTGATATTCATGTCTATGAAGAAATTTGTATATGTCTGACGTGATCCCACTGGGGTAGAAAAGACATTGATATATGTCAATAAAAAGTCAGATTCCAACAGCTAAGATGTATAGAATGTGACTTGTGTGAATATACTTTGAGTGAGTTCAACCTAGGTATAATGTCTCCTGTTGGTGGGTGTGTCTTGTCATTACATAATTTTTTAAGAAAATGTATTTCTGCATAATATCAATAGAACAAAATTTTACAAAAGAACCACACACACACACACACACACACACACACACACACACACACATACATGCACTCACCCACAGAAGCAAATACTTAAAAAAATCTAGGCAAGCATTTGGAATTTCCATGACTTAACATTTTCTTTAGAAAAGAATGAAAGTTGCAGATGCGAATGATGTATAATGACCATGATTAAAATTCTATAGAAAAGTTAGCAACTGACAAAGCAATCCATTTCCATTGAACATAACATTTGAACGCCATAATTATTGATAATATGTGAGAACATTGACACACTTCTAAAGCCTTTTCAGGATACATGATAATTTTTATGGGTTAAACAGTTACATAATTTGTCAGAAAAGATATGTTATTATATATTTATCTTTATTAAATTTGACTAGGATTATATGAAAATACATTCTAGATAAGGTAGAATGTACCTATCTATTGCTGTCTTCCTTAGGGCATCACTGTCTAATAATTTTTACTAGTAAATCAGCATAGAATGGCTTCTATAGAATGGCATGTATTGTGATGGACATAGGCATTGTAATTATTTTAATTAACAGATATGGAAAGACATCTATTCAGCAGAGATGCCAAGAATGACAAGCCAACATATGATAATACCAGGGTCAAGTTTGGTAAATCATATTTAAAAAGGCTTATGTGTGGTGCATAGGTGAGTGGTTTCTTACAGGAACAGAGGCAGCACCAAAATAATTTGCAGTATAAAAAAGTCCCACCTCATCACTGATGTTGATCTTAATGGTAGCTAGGTCATGGAAATATCCAGTTTAGTTACCTTATACTTCTATAGACTATACAACAATAGAAGATTGTTTACAACTGGGGTATTGGTGCAATAGTTATAATTCCAGGTGAGGGTCTCCTTGCTCTTTTTTTTATGATTTTATAATTATTTGTACCACTATTGCCATGGGCCTGACTACCAATGCATTATTCTCTTTTAGAAGCCATGGCTACTGTGCTAAGTCCAATACAGCATTGTGCTATTCCCAGAGGAAAAAAGACATCATATAACATACGCATGGAATAAAGATACTACCGTTAACAATTATCATTTAAGTGACACAAGCTTACTAATGTGTTTGTCTAAGCTTTGCAATTTAGGAAGGTTACCTAGGAAACATAAATATACTTAACATATAAAGAAACCCCTAACAATCAGCATCACAAATGCACATATACAATTAAACAGACACACAGTCTACTTTTGAAGCAAAGTTAAAATTGGTATGATGATCTACATGATTAACAAAAACAAAGCTTTTAAACCTTTTACCCATTTAAAATAATTTGATAACCATAAATATCATATTTTCTGAATTTCTACTTTATGTCATGAGTATACAACCACAAAGTTCTTATTTAGGCAGTCTAAGTTTTAAATAACAAGGCTGCCCAAATGTATGCCTCTAATCCAAATTGTACTGATTGCAAATGTCATAAACGTCAAAATTAATCACTTGCCATTTTATATCATAAAACTCCAGTTGTAATATTGTGCTGGTGAGAAGACATTTTGATCATGTTAAGGGTAGTCTATTCACATGCCTTTATTCTGTCAAATTTTGCATTATTGCTTCAAAGACAACTCTTACATCTAAATAAATAAATGATAGCATATTTGCAGCAAATATGAGTGCCTGTGGCCTAAGAACACAGACACAAGTCGTCCCACACACTACCTTCCAACCTGCTAACTGTTTTTGAGGTTTTATTTTTAAAATGTGACTGAGAATTCTTGGAAAGAAGTGTAACTGCAAAGATTGATTGACAGCTTAGAACTTCAATGCTGTGTAGAGAGTAAAATGTTACAAAGTCAACAGCCAACTTATCATGTGACATCATAAGTCCCTGTACATGACCTAACATCTTTATAATCATTAAAAATCATTTACAATGCACAAACTGACCCCTGGTTTCTAACCACCATCGTGATAAGAAGGTTGCTAGCCAACATCTAAAGCCTATAGCATATTTTCTTCCACTCTGCTGTGGCCAGGCAATTCAATGTTTTTACCAACCCATTTGATGATTTTCTTTGTAATGTTATTAAAGAACTTCGCAAAATTGATATTTTACTGCAAATGATACTTTGGGAAAACTGAACTCTGCTCCTTGTGATAGTCATTCATATCTGCCTCCAAAATAAACCATCTTTCTTATTCCTTTTGATTTGAGGGTTATTTCTTTCACAGAGATAAATCAAGGTACTTTACAAACACACTGGAGGAAAGCTCAGGCAGGTACATTATACTTGTTGGTGTGTTGTCAACTTGATATAAGCTAGGGTCATCTGTGAAGAGGAAATCTCACTGAGAAAATGTTTCCATCATATTGGCTTGTGGCTCCATCTGTGGGCCATTGTCTTCATTTGTAATTGAGGAGACAGGAGCCAGCCCTCTGTGGGGAGTGTCACTACTTGCCACGGTGGGCCTGGATGCATAGGACAGCAGGTTGAACAATCCATTCAAGAACGTCAGCAAACAGTTCTTTCTTATCTTTGCTTCAACTCCAGGTTCCTGCTCTGTTTGAGTTTCTGCCTTAACATCCCATAAGTAAAGGGACAAGCTGTGACTTAGACATATACTGCAAATGAACCCTTTCCTGAACAACTTTGTTTTTGTCATAATTTTTGTTTAAACAACAAAAAGTCATCTAGGGCATAGGTTAATCCAGAGCTGGGAAATGCATGCTGTAAACCTCATGTATGACCTGATGGAGTTACTAGCTTTGAATTTGGTATAAGTTGGTGGTCTGTTAGTTTGATCTGAAGTGAAGCAGGTGACCACAGGGGAAAGCTTAGCAGCCTGGTACAGTGCTTGGTTTGTGTTATGTACACTACTTCCTCTTTCAAATGGTGCACTTGGCAGCATATTTTCTCTACCTGACAGTACTATGTACGCACACCCCTCTCCAAACATTGCATATAGCTACTTTCAAACCCTCTCAGGTCCCCACATCTGCATCAAACTACACTTACTCCCATATCTGAAATATAAATTTCACTGCTCCTATTAATAATCACATTTAGAAAGCTTCTATTAGTGTATCCTCAGTGTACTAGAGGAATTAATTAAAGTACTTAATATTAATGAGCTATTAATTATTGTAGTCCCATGTTTATTTCCAGTGTTTTAATGAAAAACCAATAGAGCCTGACATAACATTAGGTGAAAGAACTGTAATGCAATGAGTGCCCTTCAATAAAACTTTTAGAACGACTCTTCTATTTACTGTCTTATGCCTATATATAAATAGGTGTTCATATTATTAAAATCAGATGCAATATAGGATGTGCAGGTGTAATGGTGCCAGAGAAAATGAGGGGATTGGCAAGCAATGATTCACCCCACTTGATATTCACGGCAGGAGAGGGAGTCCATCTCTGACACTGATAGTGATATTCTGCTACACTTGCAGACAAGAGCCTAACATGACTCTCATCTGAGAGGCTTTACCCAGAAACTGATAGAAAGAGATGCAGAGACCCACAATCAAACATTAGATGGAGCTTGTAGAATCCTGTGGAATAGGGGGAAGAAGGATTGAAGGAGCCAGAAGGGTCAAGAACACCCCCAAGCCCTTATAGAATCAACTAACCTATGCCCTTAGGGTCCCACAGAGACAGAACTGCCAAATAGAGAGCATTCCTGGAATGGACATTGGCCCCCTGCACATGGGTACCAGTTGGCAGGTGGGTCTTCATGTGGGACTAACAGCAGGAACAGGAGATGTATCTGACTCCTGCCTTTGCATTGCTTTTCCCTGTCTGCCCTGTCTAGTCTCAATAGGCAAGGTGTATCTAGTCATACTGCAACTTCAGATTCCAAGGTCTGTTGATATTCTTGGGAATCCTCTCCTTTTTTGAGGAGAAAGGAAGAAAAACGATAAGGGGAAGGTGAGGTGAGAGGGAGAGTCTGGGAGAAGAGGGCGGGGAGAAGCTCTGCTGGTGACCTAAAGTAAATTAAGAAATTAATGCAAAATTTAAATGTGAACAGATAAACTGTGGTTTTGTTTTTGTTTTTTTGTTTTTTGTTTTTTAAACTCAGTGCTACGCTCTGACTTCCGGGAAATGTTTGGATTATTAGTGATCTTATTTTCTGAATGGTTTAATTCAAGCATTGATTTTCCTTTCATTTATTTTTGAGATTATAGTATAATCACATCATGTCTCCCCTTCTTTTTCTACCTCCCAACCATCCCATATTGCCTTTTTCTCTTTCAAATCAGTGTCCTCTTTTTTATGAATTGTTGTAAAAATTCATATATGTACATGTTTGCACACATATACATATATGTTTCTAAAACTAACTGGCTCAGTATATATAATTATATTTTTATGAATATTTTGAGGAATGACCAATTGGCATTAGAGTAAGAGCATACTAATTGGTTGTCACTGATGGATTTATAATTTGGTATAATTGGAATGAGGGACAGGACTTTCTTAAGGAAGCAAGTCACTGGGTGTATACATGTCTTTCTCCCTATGCCTCTGTATAGCTCCTCTGTATTTTCTCCCTTTCTGGTTCCCTTTGTGAATCCTCTTGTGTCTCCTGGATGTCATGAATTAGACAGTCTATTGTTAACACATTTCCACCACAATGATGATCTCTTATAGAATAATCCAACATCTATGCTTTTACCCTGAAAGTGCGTTTGCATTTAAAGTGATAGATTAATTAACTCAGCTCAGGAAACTTGGGGGAAGTCCAGGATACTGTCAACAAAGTGTCTATTGCTGCCTTTGTTTGGCCAAGTTTAGAGCGAAATACTAGTTTTTAAGAGAATAGCAAAAAGGTTGAAAGATACTTAATTTGTACTCAATAAGGACCATAGAGTTGAGACTAAGAAAACTTAATGCTGAAGAGATCAAGAGAATAAAAAGCAATCCAAGAGAAGAAGATACTTCAGCAGGTAAAACATTGACAGCATAACAGAGATGACCTGAGTTAAAATCCAGGAAATATGTGAAGATAAAAGGTTGACCTCTGACCACCATCCATAAACACCCCTGCAATGACACTGGTGCCCGCGTGCTCGCGCACGCGCGCACACACACACACACACACACACACACACACACACACCCCATATGCATACACACACACACACACACACACACCATATGCATACACACACACACACACACACACACCATATGCATACACACACACACACCATATGCATACACATACCACATGGATACAGCACAGTAGCAACAATAATAATAGTAATAATAAAGTGATAAATTACTTAATAAACATGGAATCTCTTCTGTGGTAATAGAAAAGATTTTTAGAGTAAACTCAGGAATTGGCTACACACCACAACTAATTGCAGATGCAAGTATAGTGGTTTCAACATACTTGAAAGGATTTGCTTCTAGAAGAAAGCTCCTAATCCCCCTGATTACAGAAGGATGCTCAAATGCAGCAGAATGGTCAGGTTTAGTGATTTTTCTCATTCAGCTACTAGCTGACTACCAAGAAGACCTAGGTATTGCTTAAACAGGCAGCAGATGTTTACTTTAACCATATTATACTACTACATTCCAACCATACAGAGAAGCTTTCAAGTGGATTTCAAAGGAAACCAGACAAGGACCAGTGGTTTGACTTTAGTAAAAACCTACAAATAAAAGGGCTAGTTAATAATTTACCAAATAAATGGGAAATATTTTCCAATAAGGCAGCATGAACTTGACATAAGTTTGAGGAGTAATGTGCTTTGCTCGTGGCAACTTAAAATGGTACAATTCTATGGAAGAAAGTCCAGCAATTGTTATTAAACTTATACACACCCCAAAACTTCTGTCCTGGAAGAAGGAAAATGTATGCTCATCAGGTTTGCAATATTCAAAAACTGAATACAGCTTATGTGCACTTTTTCTAAAGATTTGTTAAATGAGTCTGTTAAATTAAAGTTGCTGACTATTATGCAGCTATGAAAAGGGAAAGAAAGGTGTCTTTATTGATTTCTAGGGCATAAGGTTAGGAGTAATATGTGTAGCACATATGTATGTATATATGTGTATAGATATTTATATTAACACTATGCTATATATCTATATCTCTATATCTATATTGATATTGATATCGATATATCTATCTATCTATCTATCTATCTATCCATCTATCTACACCTATAAATATTTTTACTTACACACTGCATTGGCCATATTGTCCAATGTAAATATGGAGATATTTTACATCAGAATGATATCATAGATTAAGCAGCATATAAGCAATAACACAAACTGAGGCAGATGCAGTTTCTGTTGGTGACTCTGACTCATAAATGACACTTTCAGGAGCATTCTATAGATGTCAGACAGACAGAAGGGATCTGTTTACCCTCTTTTTAAGAACATTTACTTCATTCATAAAAAGCAACATACTCGTTGTATAATTCTATTACAGAAGGCTCACATTTAATAACACTTAGGGCTTACTAAATCACTTTAAATTTCAAAATATGTGGACACACAATAATTAGTTGATGCTTCTCAGGAGAGTTCATCATGAAGAACAAAGGGATAATGAGGAAATTTGGTTTAGTTACCCCTGCAGGTTATCTGAGAAAAGGAACAATCAGATGTCCGTTCCGGCTTATGTCCCAGAGACAGAATACATATATGAGGAAATGTTATATTTCTACTTAATACTATTTAATAAACAATACTAGATGAGCTCTGATAATTGCATTATTATTATTAGAGATATTATGACTATAGGAACTGGGATGACATATATACATTAATCTATCTTTGTTACTTATCTTTGATCAAGTAGGGCCTAATATTATACCACCTCAGTGTAGATTCAGGGAAGAGAATCACACAGGCAATGCTTGTCTGGGTCTCAGAGTTATTTCTAAGGTAGTCAGTATCACTTAATGAAACTTTGGCCCCAAATCAAAAGTCAAAAGATGCAGCTCCATGGTGCAGCACATTCCTGGCATGAACACATGAACTTGGTTCTGGTTTTGTTGTCAGAACCAAATATAAATAAATAAATAAAATTAGAGAAGGATACAAAGTAAACAAATGGGAAGAGCTGAAGGAAATGTGATAGCAGTGTTTACTTTGCACTGCTCTCCTTTCAGCTCTGCTCCGCTCCTATGTGACATGCACAGAACTCATGAGCTCTTGCAATTTTGATGAATAAATATTGGAGGGCCCTTAGCTGAGCGCCAGCAGTTTGGCCATTTGGCCTCCTATGGTCAAGAGAGGGATGACTGAGTTTGCATTATGAATAACAGGCAAGGCTCTTAGAGCCAAGAGGCTTAAGAGGCTTTGTAGTACTGGAGAGAGCCCTTGTAAAACCCAGAGAGCCGAGGAGCTCTCTTAGGGTCGTATCAAGCACACCAAGAGATATGACCGAGGATTATGCTTGTCCATGCCTCTTTCTGCAAATAAGACCATCAGTCATACAGAGGCAGTCATCTGAGGTGGCGAAGCTACAGTTTGTCTTAGTCAAGAGTCCTATGAGGATCTCAGGACCTGAGTTTTTCTTTACCATCACCAAGAAAAATAAATAGATCATATTCTTTCCTTTGTGTATATTTCTATTTATGAAAATGAGAATAAGTATCTGAGAGATTTTTGCCAAAAGAAACTTATGGAGGAGCTGCAAGGTACTATGTAAGCACATAGGTGCATTTTTCCATCACAGATTAATGTAGTACAAAGTTAGAGGGCTCAAACTTCAAAGCTAACTTCAGCAAAACATTAAGAGATTCACATTAAACATCTGGGCATAATGTGAGCATGTAGCACAAACAGCAACAGTAACATCAGAGAGAAAATGTGCTGAATTCACTCCAGAGGTTCAGAAGGAAGATCAGCAGATGTCAGTTAGTATTTCCTTTAAAATATATCATAGTTACCTAGTATGCTGCCTTGTTCTTGTGGGATAGTGTGTGATGTAAGTTCAACTAACCTAATTAAACATCGAGCCCTACTTAGGTAACAGCTATACTCTCATTACATCAACATAAAAGAAAAGAGGAGCCTTTCAAATGGTGGTGATGGAGGAAAAAAAATCAAACTTCTACTGGGAGTATAAATATCTGAACACTTTGAAAAGTAGCCAGATGAAGTAGAATATTCTCTGGTGTAGAAATTCTAAAAGCTCCTGTGCCTGCATGCAGAGATATGTATACATGTTGTAATATATGCATATAATTAATGCATATGGAAATTTTAAAAATAACTATTTCATTAATAAGAAAATTTTCATAAAAATTCTTGCCAAACCATTTCTATAGACATTATAAATATTTATAAAAATAATTAACAGCTAATTATTTATATATTTTATCATGACAAAAAGAAAGTATAGGTAAAAATTAGAAAAGATTCAAAATAGTAAATGTTGCTTACAGTAAAATACAATAAAACTATGCTTTTCATTAAAAAATACCACTATATGTTTAAATACAGAGAACATTTCAAAATAGAGAAACTAGGATTAATGTCTAGAATAAAAAAAAAATAAATCTGCAATTAAAATGTACTACTAAAACTTTTAAGTTTAAATTTTAAAGTTCTTGTTTAATATTAAAAAATTACTTGTATTATACATCAACTAATTTTTCAGTTGTATTTGAGTATTTTTGTTTGTCTTTAATACTATGATATACACTTGGCTCAATTTTAGGCTTTCTTACGTAATCATGACTTTTACAATGACCTGAGAATTTAAGATCAAAAAATATATTTGCAACCTAAGTTTAATATTTACTTAGGCAATTATTTTGCCAATATCTAAATTACGTGATATAAGCATATGCTCTTTTACATTCTCCAGAAATGTTGGTATAACATCTATTCTACCTCTATTTGACAAGCAGTGGATAGCTTCCATTATACTACAAAAAGTAACTTCATCTAGGGAAAGTAGAGGGTTAGAAAGCTTAAGGCTTTTTAGAAGGTGCAGATAGCAAGATAGCACTACTCACAGGGAAATTCAAAACAACAGGAGTCCACAAAATCCTTGTGTGGATTTTGTCTTTTTGGTTGTGAGCCTTAGCCTTCAATGGCTGAGCAATTGCATATCTCATTTCTTTATCACTGATCCTAAAATCTTTGCTGTGGAAAGTGTTTTCAGTGGTTCAAAGGTTTAGGGAGATTTGAGAGCAGAAGACAAAACCTCTTCAAGAATCATCTACAGCGAGGTGCTGAAAAGCAGAAATGGTAGAATTCTGACAAAAGAGTCTGCTTGTTTTATAATGCTTAAACTAAAAGAACATTTTGACTTCTCTGGATGAATTTGTTGCAAAACAAAGTTAATTAGCAACCTTAGCTCCTAAGTAACAAATTCTATTCAAAGCATTTTATATCTTGAGAAACATGGCTAGATATGATAATATTAGAGATTAAATAGAAATTTAGAAAGTTATAGTTTGCATTCACATCTGAGTTCCCAAGAAACAAAAGCCAGAGTGCATTCAGCCCTTCTGCCAGTGGGAGAGGAGAAAGCATATGCTCCTTGGGCAGGCTTCATTAACCCTTGACTACAGCTCCCTAGGAAGTGGGCATCAGCCTGGGTACGTCTATTCTTCATGATGGACATATCAGGGGTGGTGTAACCTTCAAATTCTGGGAACAAGCGAATACATATGTAAATTTTTTCATCAAATAATTAATGTAATAAGAGATTAGAGGCTTCAAATGTCAAAGCTAACATCAGTAGTGTGAACTAAAGTTGCTTTTATTTTACTTGTTTGCTGAGTTTAGCTAGCAGAGTCTTCTTCTCTTGCATTTTAACTACTATTTCTACACTCTCTAGATTGAAATAACCAAAATCCACTGAAGAGTGCATTGATCACCTATTATCCTAGCAATCAGAAAGCTAAGACACCCATACACATACCTAACAACATAAAGTGGAATATCTCAGAATAACTAAAAAAAAAAAAAAACTGGAAATAAATATGTAAAATTAACTTATATTCTCCTGTAGTAATTATTGTCTGGGAGGCTTACTGCTTCAGTCTACTAACCTAGACCTAGGCCTGGAAGTGTCTGGCCTCCATACAATCTAATCTAGGCCCAGAAGGTTACAGCCTCTGAGAATTCTCGCTGAATAAGCTCACCTATTCTTGATCTTTCTTAGCTCTAGCTGGCTGATTCAACTCAGCCATTCTGACTTAACCTCCTCTCCTAGCTGACTTATTCAATCTAGCTTTTCTCGTGACCTCTGAATCTCTGTGCTTGCCCTCAAATTAACTCTAGCAATTATTTCTAATCTTGTGGCTCCTTCTCGTTCCCTTGTTCATTCTGCCCCTGCCTATTTCTAGGTTGTTCTTACTCTAAACTGTCCATGTAAGTTTCTCCTGGTAAGACTGCCTCCTTCTCCCTCTCTGTGTGCTGCTCTACTCTCCTCAACTGTACTGCTATCCAAAATATCTACTGTACTTATAGTGTATTATACAAGATTTCTGGAGAATTCAGGTACAGAAATTGAGAAAGAGGAGACTGAAGTACATCTTGATATTTGATGGAAAAAGAGCTTAAAAAATACACCTTTCATCTCCATTATAAAGTATTCTGTAAACTACGTCATATAGATGGCACTTAACTACATTTTTTTATAGAACAAAAATGATATATATGTATATGTAATCTAATATCATGCTTTTAGCTGCATTCCTTTAATAAATGGCAATTTCACTTTCTAGAATATAAATAGGTAAAATTTACTCAGTAATTGAGTAAAATAGTCAAGGTAGTTATCAATATGCACTATTTTGTATTTTAAAAATCATATCATCATAGCCGGGCATGGTGGCACACACCTTTAATCCCAGCACTTGGGAGGCAGAGATAGGTAGATTTCTGAGTTGGAGGCCAGCCTGGTCTACAGAGTGAGTTCTAGGACAGCCAGGACTATACAGAGAAACCCTGTCTCAAAAAAAAAAAAAAAAAAAAAAAAAAAACCTAAAATAATCATATCATCATAATTACTAAGTATTAATGAAATTGTATCTCAAGCCAAGAGTTGTATTCAAAATTTTCTAAGTTTCAAATTTGCCATGTGAGCTTTCTACCAAAATTAGACCACTAATATCTGTGAAAATATTGCTTAGGGGGAATGCTGTTCTGAAGATTAACTGATAAAATAGTGGAAAGTTTACCATTGTTTAAAATTTTAGAATCTCTTTTCACAATATGTATTATATTTCTAAACACTTCCTATACTAATGAAACCCACAGAACTTCAAACATTTTTACATTTTCTTTAATTCATATTATGAATTTAAATTATTAGCTTCATTTATGTATTTTTCTGTATTGCATATTCATCATGTTGATGGTATCAATATATCTTTACCACTTCCTATGCATGCCTTAGGTTAAAGCTCTTTTAATTTAAAAGTTTTGGTGAGCAGGGGAAGGAGGAGGGGATAGGGGCTTTTCAATTGGAAACCAGGAAAGAGGATAACATTTGAAATGTAAATAAGGAAAATATCTAATAAAAAAGGTTTTGTTATGACTTATGTAGAGTTTAGTAGAATTCTAGTCACAATGTGATATTCTAAAGCCATTCATTCACTGTCAATATGTTAACTGTAATTAGAAAACATTCCTAGGATGGTTCAAAGGGCATTCAAGTTTCAACACTAATAGCAAAACATCTCTTCCCTTAGGAATCCTCCCATCAGCTTAATATCTCATCTTTTCATTTATGGAATGATAATAAATAGTAATTTTGCTTTATAAGAGATTTCTGTTGCACTTATAAATAGTAGTGCTTTTTGGAAAGAATGAAATTCAAGAATCTAGAAAATATTTTTAAAATATGCTAATTATAACAAACACTAAACTCCAGACTAATATTAAAAAGTGAAATCTGTTTTCACTTTCATACATATTTTTATCTTTCTTTTCTATGGATAATTTGAAATGCTTTAATTTGGAAGTAAAAAATACAAATGCTTTCCTCTGTTTTTCCTCTTAATGTGCAAGAATGCTTATGTTGCTAGAACAGTTAGAATCCAATACAGTAGAAAAAAAATCTGAAATGAAGAAAATTAAAAATGAAAAAAAAAATCAAGATTATAAAACAAGAGCATTTTTTCTATAACAGCATGTTCTATCTGTATGTAGAAATTTAAATAAAAATAATAGCTGTGATTAATATTACAACAGAAATTCATTGATGATTCATCTAAACTCCTGTTTTATATTTCTGCCAGACACTGTCATAAGTAATTTGACCTGACAGACACCATCACCTCGGGTTTATCACAGATTAACAGATAGACAAGCATTAGAGAGGCAAATCGTGTTACCGAACTGGCAGTTGACAGAGAGTGGTATCAGAATGATGGCATACAGACCGGATCTGTCGGGAGGCAAACTGCAGCCTAATTCAATCCCACGTCTCAGGAGAATCCAGAAAGTGTCCACAGGAGATTAAATCTATGCATCTGCTCTCTTTCAAAGAATTCAGAGGCTGCCAAGAGAATATTTCAGATATATAACTGAACATTTCTGAATTATGCAAAATTCACATCTAGTTATTTATGGCCTGTACTCGTTCTTGTTCAAAATTGACTCATTCATTTGGGCTAAAAACCTCACATTAAAAATATAAGTTGTGGGTGTACTGAAATCACAACAGTGTTGTATTTTGTTTTTTGTTTTTGTTTTTGTTTTTTTTTTAGGTCTTTATACCCATAATCTACTTGACAATAATGAAGTTAGCCACTAAACTGATTAATATTTAGTATCTACAGTTGACATGAAAAAAGTAACATCACGACTATTGCAAACTGATTTTAGAAAATATATGTAAAATGTTGATATAACTTTCTAGTTGTGAATTTACTTCAGTAGAAAATGAACCAAATTGATATTCTGAAATTTCCTAAAAAACGGCAAAAGTTTCTTCCCTATGCCTTCTAATTGCATGGTTTTTAATCTTATCATTTAATTTCAATTTATATTCTCTAATGAAAATGTTCAGTACTGCACAGAGCATAGTTTTTAATCTTCTTATTATGAATTTTGTGGATTTTACTCTCTATGTACTTCTAAATGTAACATGATATGGGAAAATTTTTTTAATCCTTTGTCTATCCATTTCACATTTTAAAAGAACACCTCAAGGAATAACACAAAGTCATATGGAGTTAACGTTAAAACCATGAAGAATATATATTTATTTATAACAGGTATCCATAAAGTATGTGTGGCTCCTATTTATTTCATTAGTTTAAAGTTATAAATATAGTATTCAAAATCTTAATGTTGCTGTCAGTGTTATTAGGCCGTTAACCTTAAACAAGTTTCTGTCATTCAGCATCATCTTCCTCATTTGCAAAATGACTTAGAATAGAAATTCTATTTTACTAAAACTACCAATTTTTAGATCAATTTGTTTATGTCAGTTCTTTCTTTAAAGAATTCATTCATTCATTATACTTCTCCAACCAAGAGTAAAAAAAAAAATGTTGCAACTTCTATATAAACATTGAGTATGTTGTACTTATATATTTACAAATGTATATGTGCATGTGTATTTATATACCTCAACATATGCATATTTACATATATACAGATGCACATATATGTGTTTGTCTTTGTGTGTGTGAACAAATAACGAAAAAAAAATGAGGTGAATGCTCAAGAAGGGCATATGAGGGAGACTGGGAGGTGATAAGGAAGTGTTAAATAAAGAGATTTAATATAACATGAAAATTAAGATAACCGGGTTTTTTTTTGTTGTTTTTGTTTTTGTGTTTTGTTTTTTGTTTTTTGTTTTCTTTCCCAGACAGGTATGAGGACCCATGCCTGCAGTTCCTACACTAGTGAGATTTTGGTGGAAGAGATGATTGCAAAGCGGAAGCTTCTTGGAAATGGATGAGCTAAGTCGGTAATTTTAAGGACTCTATTACAACTTTATGTAAATGGTAATTTGAATAACAGAAAAAACTAAGAATTTCTTCTTCTATTTTCTCCTTTCCAATCCTCCGACATTACTCTCCTTGCTTTCTTGAAAATTTATAAGCTCTTTCTCTATTAATTGCTTACATACACAAATACAGACAGATAAACACACACATACACACAGAAACACACACACATTCCTAAATGCAAAAATCCAACCTGCATATTCTGTATAATGAAATTGTATTATTATCATTCATTTACATACACAGACATGAAGCTATTAACCCAAAACATAAATATGTATGTTCCTGTCTCAAAAATATTAGTAGTAAGTTTCATATGTATTACTCACAGATAACTATATAAATTATATTATCTGATCCCAACAATTATACTATGTGAAAGAAAGAGTGCAACAGTTCTTCCTATTAATCATGACAAATAGGCATTTTAAATTTCATTTTGCAATTAATCAAGTATATCCCAATATGCAATTAATTAATTCAAAGAACACTTATGTGACCTTAGGTGAATTGAAAAATTACAGCTATGAACAAAAATTAGGTCAGGTAGAGTGGATTCTTTTTCGAAGCCTTGTTTACTTCAGCACTTTATTATGTTATTCCTAGAGAAGTTGGGGACTACTATTGCAGAGTATTTCAAAGCATAGTTTTATATATATATATATATATAGTGTGTGTGTGTATATATATATATATATATATATATATATATATATATATGTATGTATGTATATATATATCATAACACACAAACATGGAAGGGGGAGAGAGAGACGAGGCAGAGAGAGAGAGAGAGAGAGAGAGAGAGAGAGAGAGAGGGAGAGAGAGAGAGAGAGGAGAGAGAGAGAAGAGAGAAAAGAGAGAAATTTGAATATGCCAGAATTTGAATCTATATTCAAACTGTGACATTTACAAGTCTTGTGACTTCAGGCAAATTTTATAATTCTTTCATGAGGTCTTCACATAATAGTTAAGATTATTATATTAATTACTTTTTAAAAAGATTAAAAGCAATGACATTTACAATGCCCAGTGCACATTTAAGAATAGGTATGATATGAAAAAAGTTATATATATATATATATATATATATATATATATATATATATATATATATGTACATGTATATGCTGTCCTATTTTGACATGCACATAAATATGTGGATGCTTATGGACATGTATATATATAAGAAAGAAAGGATAATAAGGAAGCCATGATGAGAGACTCAGTGAGCAACATTCCTCTATGGTCTTTGTATGGGTTCCTGACTCAAAGTCCCTGCACTGTTTGAATTCACATCATAACTTACCTCAATGATGGACTATAAAGGGGTACTTTAACCGATGTAAATCTCTTCCTTCCCTACAGTAAAAAAATTCCAAACTTTAAAGTTCTATTGAGACCAATAGAAGTAGATGTCCATTTCTATAATTACAATTTTTGTAGATGCCAGATAAGTCAGATTTCAATTCTTTTTAATGTAATTATTAAATCTTCAGATTTTCTATTATTCTATTATTTATATTATTTTATATGGATCCTTCTAGACTTATTTTGCAATTGTGAGATTGCATTGAATATTACAATTTTGTTCTCCATATAAGTGTTAGCATGAAATTACCCACTGACATAATTATGTAATTTTTTTTCAAATTAGTTTAAAGATGAGAACATAAAATCTAACAGATTCTTTTTATTTTCTAAATTTAGCTCTAGAAATGACTGTACTTCCTTATTTTGATTTGTTTACACTTGGCTAAATTATTGTTGATTCTAAATTTATGGGAAACCATAAAAGACTTGACTAAAATTTTGTTCTTTCTACCTACATTATACACTTTAACTCACATAAATATCATTTTTTCTAATAATCACTTACTTAAATACAGAATATTATTTTAAAATTTGAGTATGTATGTACATATATACTCAAATTATACATGGGTACATATATACATGCATACATATATCCAATATAGTTAATTTTTATATGATTTTAATCCTCCATGAACCTCTTGAGCTTGTGACAAATAGTGTTTATCCAGATGATTAATCCTAATGGATATGCATGCAAACATTCTCTGTTATGAACTTCTTATTCTATTAGTGATTTGAATTTATGTGTAAACTTTTTACCACGTGACCGTGTGTTCTGAAAAATCTCTAAGTGCTGAGGACAAAGAGAAGACACAGAACAGAGTTGAGGACACCCTTCGTAGGCATAACTGACCTCAGGAAGAACTGAGAAGTAAAGGCATAGGATTGGGAATGATGGTTCTGAGAGTAAGGGCATTACTGTGATACCAGAGCAGGAGGAGAGAGCAAGCTTAGAAGGAGAATGCAGAGTGAAATAACTTAGAAACTATAAACCAACTTAAAGTAAGAAGGGAACAATATGCAGAATGCTAAGGGGAAAAAGAAAGAAACTGCAGAGAGAGAGAAAGAGAGAGAGCAGAAAGAGCAGGCAGGCCTCTCCTTACCATGGGGCAGAACAGGTCTTTTCTTAATAGCAAGGCAGGCTTAGTCTTAAAGAGAACAAAGCTTCCTTCTTACAGACTTGGGCTTAATTCATTTAGCAATAAAAGGGTAGAAGCTTTTTCCTTTCTCTATGCAATAAAGATTGGAGCTAATTTTCATCCAGAATAAATGAGTTCTTTTTGCACTGACACTTGGTCTTTTGTTCCATATATATATATATATATATATATATATATATATATATATATATATATATATATATGGAACAAATATGTATGTGTGTGTGTGTGTATATATATATATATATATATATATATATATATACATATATACATATATATGTATGTATGACTGGCTTGAATCAAGATTTTAAAAATGTGCATGCGTGAATCTGTGCATGAATTTAATGCGAGTTTAATCCATATTTGCTTGTGTAAAATATTTTCCTTCTGCAAGTGTGATTCTCTTCTCCTGTTTCAGAGGCCCCTTGGTCCTGCAAACTTTATATGCCCCAGTACAGGGGAATGCAAGGAACAAGAAGTGGGAGTGAGTGGGTAGGGGATCAGGGCAGGAGAGGGCATAGGGGACTTTTGGGATAGCATTTGAAATGTAAATGAAGAATATACCAATAAAAATTTAAAAAATAAAAAAAGAAATGTATTGCTCCAAACTTTGCCTAGCCTAACAAACAAGAGACATCTGCCAAAAGGGAAAGGCTCTAGAAATTCACCCTTTATTCAACACCCTGTTGTCTTAGGATGAGATCTTAGATAGGTAAATGTCATATAGTAATCCTAAATATCTCCTAAGACCAAATCTTACTTCCACTGATGCTTGCCCCCCCATTACATCAAGAAGAACCAAGAACAGGAAAGAAGACCCACAGAGACTGGCACTGGTACTAGAAACTGGTGTCTGAGTGATTTGTGTGGTGATTCCTGGACGCTAACATAAAAAATGTTATTAAATACACTACATAGTTAACAGTTTTGTATATTATATTGCTTCATATTTTAAGATAGTGGTTTTCTTATAAATGTCATTCTTAATATACAATGTATAAAATAAATGTTCAGAATGAAATAGTTTTGTGCCTATGTGACTGAAATTCTTCTAATGTGTGCATTAATATGTAAAGTCTAGTAGAAATTACATATTCTGAAGTAGGAATAAATGTCAAAAATATTATTATATCACCTTTTAAGTAATAACAAGGAGAGAAGAAGAAAAAAGATTATTAATGGACAGATTGGATGCAGTTAATAGCATATACTCTTCTTGCAGATGACAAGAGTTTGATTCCCAGAATCCATATTACACAGTACACCTGTAACTCCAGTTCCAATGGAATCTGATATCCCTGATATCCTGCGGCATCTGTTCTCACATCTACATACAGATGTACATTCATACACATGATTAATTTTTTTACTCAAATAAATAATAAGAATGAATCTAATCAGGTATAACCCTATTTTTATTTATATATCACCAACTACTTTTATCAGTATCCACAAACGCAAACACAAAAATTAAATCATACTTGAAGATTTCCTTTAAAGCAGAAAACAGCCACCTTGATGATCTAGGCTGTCTACAGACACTTTTGTCTTCCCATACTATATGTCCAACGATTTGCCTTTCCTTTCCTAACTCAACTGAAGTTTTCATCTGTATTGTTTCTCAAAGGCAAGGTGTAAATATCATAATTTTGTCATTCCATTCCCTTAGTTTTCCACACAAGTATTTATAGTGCTATAAAGAAGAACTGAATATAGCATATCAAATAGGTAGCAGCAGACATTAGTCAACAAAGAGTAAGAGGAATGGTTGATTTGGATCTTCCTGATGGAATGTCCTCTTGCTACTTTGCTTCAGTTTCTTCAGCTAAAACTCTGAATGGCATCAAGACATCCGGGGACGTTGTACGTTTTGTGTAAGTGCTGTGACCATATTGTAAGCTTTCATTTATTGTGACTTTGATTGCATAGCTCCTGACTAATTACGACAGCTAATGTATTAGATGTTCCTAATGAGCCATGTATCAATCGCAAGCTTCGTAGTTTCTTTACAAGGTGAGGTCTAAGTGAATACACGTAGGTCACTAGGACCTTGCCTGGAAAACTTACTCAACTAAATTACATATACAATCTTAAATATAGATATATCCTCACTACAGCTTTACATCATAAGAAAACAAACAAACATATAAATAGATTAAATAGATTTACTTAGCTTGGGACCTTTGAAACTCGGCAAGATTATTAAGTACTTTTTATAAGAACAGGGAAGAAAGGAAATACACACAAGAAAAACCACATATTCTCTTAGAAATTTTCCTATAAAAACATACCTATATTAAGGTAAATTTAATCATGCAAAAATAATATCAAGTATTCTGATTGTTATTTCCGAAAAATATGGATGTTGAAGAAGACATATTTTACCTATTCTCTAATACTATTCTCCTTGATGTCAATAAATATGTTCACATAAAATGTATTTATATGAAAGATGAAATAACTTACATTATATTTCTCTATCATTAAAACTATAGTTCGTGTTGAGAAATAAAATATCACAGTAGAAAATCATTAATATTGATGATTTAGTTCAAATATTTTGTCAAATATATTTCTATTGTGAAAGTGAATTTTTATTGATTGTAATCATCCATAATTCTCAGGCGCTATTATTTTTCTGTTTCAAGTTGACATCAGTCTTGTTCTTTTTCCAGGCTTTAATTGGAGTGTTGAGCAATATGCTAAGTGGATAATTTGAAAAGTGAAATATTTTATATATTGAGAGCAATTAAAACATATTTTACGAATACAATTTATATAAAAATGATAGTTCATGTAACCATATTTTCTGTAAAATATAATAATTTAAATAAAATGGTATCAGATTTCTGAGCTTTTTTTTTTTTCAAAACACAATGAAAAGTATGTTAGTACCTGGAACAAGCAAAAATATTACCACACCATCTTAAATCCCCAACAAAGAAGCAATGCCAAATAAAGAAAGGCTTGACAAATAAAATGCACTATCCAAATGTATTTTCTTTAACTCATTCTGAGTCATATGGCTATTATTATGTTTCATCTACTAATTTAGCTTGTGAACATAAAAAATTAAAATTCCCACTTCAATAGCACATATTTTTAGACAATATAAGTCATCACCCAAATAGCTAACAACAACAACAACAAAAAAAAAAACCCAAACAAACCAAATAGGTATCATACAGAGCAAAACAGATTGCTATTATTTTAGGGAAAGCGAAGCAATGTAGATGCAGGACTTGTTATTTGTTAGACAGCTGACTGAAATAAAAAAATTAAATAATCATAGGTCATGATAATTATGGAAACTTTTCTATGATGAGGCAGAATTATTCAGACATGACACTAAATCTTACCCACCACCTGGGAAAGATAAATATGGAATGGAGACCATTCAGAAGGGCAAGCCAGACCTGTTGACTACAAAGCCACATGTTATCTTTAGTGAGGGCAGCAGATCTTCCCAAGGAAAGTACAAACTAAATCCCAACACTCAGAATTTTTATCTAAGTTCATCACTATCATATTACATCTGGTATACTATATGAATGTGATGTAATATAGTTGATATATATATATGTGTGTGTGTGTGTGTGTGTATATATATATATATATATATATATATATATATATATATATTCATAAAGGTCAATCACCTATGACTACAAATATATACCATGTTAACAAAGACAAATCTTAACATTTGTCCATTTCATTTTTAACTGAGTATTCAATAACGTTACACAGGAAATACTGAACAATTGAGCCAATAAGATTTCAAGATAGTTAATTTTCTACCAATGGTCTTATGTCCTGCTGTTTATCAGATCTTTTAGTTTCATTTTTTGTTATTCTTTATTACAAAGTAATTTTGAAAGATGACTAACAAATGAAAAAAAATGAATATAATGAAACAAGTATATTAATTTGAAGCATAAATCTTCATAAAGATAAATTTAAACAAAACTTTTTGTATAGTGTACCAATTATTTGATATATTTTTGAAATAGTATGCAAAGAGAATTTCGATAACAATAATACAAGTTAATATATGTAGTTTTAAGAACAATATTAAAAATATAAAATTCCTCTTTTATTATTAAAAATCACAAGATGACTCCTGTTTATAAATTACTTGTGTCAAATAGAAGGGATCTAACACATAGGAAAAATGTTAAGAGTGACCAGTTTTAAAAACGTTTCTAATTGATTTGAGGCATGAAATTGTGCATCCCTAAAAAACAGGATTGAATACAATTTCTAGAACTATTGAGAGTTTTATTGATGAAGTGCTTAAATAATATTCCAAAATTAAAATAAAGTATAGGCTACCATTCTTTCAACTTAATGTTTAGAAAATAAATTACTGGTGGAAGAACTGAGGAAGATGTTAAAAATATGTGTAGAAAGAGGGACAGGAAAAGCTGCTGAGATCTTGAAGATGGTAACTAAAATAAACTAATTAAGGCACTGTGTTCGTCTTTGACTGCCGGAAGAAGATAGATCCCACTAAGGAACAAAATAGAAGCTTGCAAAGTAGGTCAGTGGCAGATTTCCATCTGTCCTGTTCAAAAGGAATTTAGTTAATTACACACTTTCTACTTAGTATCATTTCTCTCCCATTTTCACAATTTTCTCCATTTGCCTTCAAAACATCTCTCTGTTCTTTTAACCAAAGTCCTTGACCAGCTTGATAGCTCAAAACCTATGCATACAAATAAATAAACCAATGGGACTTTATTTTTTCAACATTAACTTATTTTGTAGTGCTTCTGTATTACTCTCCCATGGGATGAGAACTTTGTTAATTTCTGTCAGAAATGAGTGATAAACATTTAAGGAGATAAATGTTTTGATAGTATTTAAAAATCATAGAGTAGTTCGAACATTACAAATGTCTCCTTGCCTTCTCTCCTGTCTCCATCCGCCTGTGGCAACCTCATAGGAAGACTAACAGTTTCAGCTAACAGGAACCTCAGGGAGCTCCGAGGGTCTGTGTCCCTCTGCATGTATGTAGCACAGGGCTGCCTTGTCTGGCCTCAGTGGGAGAGGATGTGCCTAATCCTGTAGACACTTGATGCCCCAGGGAAGGGGGCTCACAGAAGTGGGGTGGGATGGGGTGTTGGGTGGATAAGGAATCATCATCTCAGAGGCAAAGGAGAGGGGAGATGTGATGAAGAAGTCTGGGACAAAACAATTACTTAAAAAAAGAAAAAGAAAAGAAAAGAAAACAAATGTTCTATTATTGCCTTTTCCAAATTTTATGCTTCTAAATATTTATAAAAAATATTGATGTCATGGGTTTTTTCCTTGACCCAGCTCTTATTAGTGAGAAATGGTGAACAAAATGTGATAACAGTGAGTGTGTTTTTTAAATTATCTTTAACCTTTTTTGTTTTGTTTTGGTTTTTACCGTCTACTCTAGTTACCTGTGCATCTACCTCGTTCCAACAGTTGACAGTTCTTCATCTCATTCCTCCTCCTCCTCCATCTCCAAGAGGATGATGTCCCGATCCTCAACCTTCCCTCCCGCTCCCAAGCCTCCTCCCTATTCCCTGGGGTCTCAAGTCTCTCCAGGGTTAGGTACATCTTCTCTCACTGAGGCCAGACCAAGAAGTCCTCTGATGTATATGTGTCGGAGCCTCAGACTGTGAGTTTTATGTTGTATTTTTACTCATGCGCGGAAAGCAAGAATACCTACCAAGGGTCCTTTGTTTTGTTCCTGACTTTCAAGAAAATAAATGCAAGGTTTCAGGCAAAATGCAATAAAAGAATGAGATCAGAGGTTCATTTGATGACCTAAATATAAAATAATGATAGCTGTGTGCAGAACTGTTTGAACAATAGAATGTGTGGGCAAAGCAAATTTGAGGAGAGAAGTGATCATTTACAATTCTAACTGATATGTGATTATCATGTGGGTGACCCAGTGCAGCACATTAGTATATTTTAATATAAGCATTGGGAAGATGTATTGGGAGACTCAATTGCCTGATGCTTCTTAGGAGAAACAAAGGGAAATGGTCAAGCGTTTGACTGCTAGTAAAAGTTCTCTGAAACACCGTTGTTTTTTTTTTTTTTTTTTCCCTATGAACCCATGACTTACAATTAAATTACTATTTTCCATGAAAGAAATTTGTGTTTAGGAATAGTAAAAGGAAAGTAGCAAAAATGCTTAGAGACAAAGCTTTTAGTTATCATCTAGTTGGATTTTGTTTCCATGCGTCAAAAATGAGGTTTTAAAAGTACTACCTGAAATCTTATTTGTTAATTGTATATTACATCTATAAAATTTAATTTCTAAAGAGTTATTTTGTTTCTTGTTTCTTATAGCAAATGCTAATTGTATTTCATGGGTTTAACTAGAACTACAAAATTCTAGTCAACATACTCATGCCATGAATTTATCACAAAGAAAAGTAAATTGTTAAAATAATAAGATAACAGCTGTGATCAAAGTTCAAATAATGGAAGGAACAGAATTATACTAGCAAATCCAGGATTTCAGAAAAAGAGATGTTTAGAAAAAAAAAAAAGAAAAAGAAAAGGAACTGTTTTCATGAAGTGGGAGAAACAAATATATGTGTGAGCCAAATCAGAGTATTTACCAGGTAGACAATGTGTGTATGCCCACCTCTTGACATTTCATTTGTTGGTAGCAAAAAATATAGAGGATTGAATGAAATGAACATTTGTTAATGATTGAATTACAAAATATTCACACTTAGACAAGACTATTTTCCTCCTTTTACTCAAAGCAAAAGGACAAATTTATTTAAAAACTGGGGGTCAATAGTCATTTATCAATTTCTCTGGGTTGCAAAACTTTGACTTATCAACTTTTCTCCCCACGTATCTTTAAGATGCTAATCACAGTGATAGGTCATTTACTTGTGACAAGATGGAAGGATACACCACTAGAAAAATCATAACGCATTCAATACATCACGGAGCACAGTAACTAAGGACTGAATAGAAAAGTGTCTATTTTCGCCTAAAATTATCAATTTGAAAGAGAAGCTATGTGCCAGAAAGACAGCTCATCAAGTGAAGGTGTATGTCACAGGACAGGTGATCTGGGTTAGACTGTGAAGAACTATGGGGCAGAGGATAACTAACTCCTGCAGTTGCCTTCTGGCCTACCCAGACAACACCACATACCATCAGATCACATTAAAACATTCAGTTAATCAATAAACATATAACTATAATTTTTAAAGTAGAGCTGTTTATTTTAAGCCTAAGTAAACTGGGCAAAACAGGTTTAGGCTGCCAGAGACTCAGTCATACCTGAGTTGTAAGAACTATGCATAATAATATTATATTATAGGTGCAATTTCAATGTGCTTATATTTCTATTTTGCCCAGTATCAATTACAAATTACAATTACAGGCAACACATTCTTAAAAAAAAACTTCCAAAGATGCTCATATTTTATTTATATAATTTCATTTTTATTAATGACATAGAGTAGACTCTCAGACCTTATGTTTTTCTTTACCCCCAGGCTGTTTGTTCTCGACAGAGTATTCACTTTAATAATCCAATACATCTCTCAGGTATAGCCTAAAGTTTTGTGATGCTGGACTACTTTGAAGTAGTTTAGCTATTAATTTTGTATTTGCTGATTTAATAGGAGTTTTTATGATTTATTTTGTTCAAACTGGATCCTTGATTCATTTTGCTGGGTCATATGGAAAACTGAAATTATTAAATTCTGTCTTTGCCATCTTTCTAAATTCATGTTTTAATGGTTTCTATGTGTGAACATTTTATAGTTACTTAATTTTCCATTTTATTTTTCAATGAGAAATTTCAATACTATCAAAAATATAAATGCAAGGTTTTATCCATCAATTGATCTGAAAGAATAATCTTTATTTTTAGGATGTAATGTCATTTATACAATTTTATTCTTTTTTGAGCCAGAAAACCCTTTAACAATAAATTACACAGTCTCTATTGGATCTGACCTATTTTTCATTATATTTTCAACCATTATCAATGCTGTATATACATTTCATAAAACACCAAGCCCTAACAGTCATTTTTCCCATCTTAAATAAAATTATAAACATTGAAATAGATATTAGTCAAGGATGTATACTGATATAATCTCCAATACACATGTAAACAATCACATCATGACAACTAAGTAGGTAAGCATGAGTAAAAAGATACAGGCAGTAAGTCCTCAACCATTTTATAGTACAAACCTAGGAGTTAGTCAAGTAAGGTATCAAATGATTAATTCTTAATTGTGGAAGCAGTTTAATTACAAGACACTGAAATAAAGAGCTCTCTAGGAGAGACTAATTGAGAAGGAGTGGCTCAGGTCATGATTTGGAATATGATATAATGGTGTTTTGTTTAGTATGCTGCAAACACATTTATAAAATACTATTCTGTAGTCATGGAGGAAATGGTAGAGTTTATAGGAAAAAGTAAAATTAAGGGAGTAATCAACACACGAAATATATCAACAGAGCTAAAGGGAATAAACATGAACAGAACAGTAGCCGTTCTCATTAAAATGCCAGGAAAAATAATCCCATGGGCATTTGTGCTTAAATTCTAGTCTGTAGATCGTTTGCAGCCTAAAGTAAATAAATATATTGTTCTTGATCCAAGAGGTTATTGTAAAAATGTTCTCTCAAAATTAAAATTCTAATCTTGGTGATATTATTTCATAAAATGCAAACAGCCATTCCTAGGCATCACCTCAAAATGTTTTCATCCCTCAGTAACAACTGATGCCTGAAGAAGGAGAAAATTACAAAGCCAGCCCTTTTATTTTATTTTATTTTATTTTATTTTATTTTATTTTTTGTAGATTTGTTAGTGTTTTCAGATCTTCTTGTGTTATTAAAGCTTTCATTTAACTGTGAAACTTGTTACTGATTACTTCAATATGTAGCATGCTGGGAAGTATCACATATGATCCAATGTGACTTTTTTTTTTATTAAAACTTAGATCATTTCCCACACAATGAGTTTGTGTGAGACAATTTCTGCTAAGACACCCCAGTTGTTCCTTTGAGAAAAGTTGTTATACTTGTAGATATGGACTTCAGAAAAAAAAAAACTGAACAAAGATACTAATACGAATTATCAGGGCAGGGTTCATTATCTACGAGATGACATGTAGGAAAATTCTAAAAAAAAAAAAAATATGAGCAAAAATTCTTCTTTCTCTTTTCATTCCATCATTGTAAAATGTTATTTGATGATACAACCAAAACCATGGGGATGGCAGGCAGCAGAGGCTCAATGGGTAGAACATTCACTGACAGAAATGGAGAATACTTGCGTTGTTCTCGTCAGAATCCATGTAAAGCAGACATGTTAGGGTGGATATGGTATCCCAGAATTCCTATGGAAGAATGGGAGAAAGGAAAATCCCTTAAAACTTGAAAGACAGTGTACACAGAAGGAAAAATAAATCTTGCCTTAAACAAGGTAGATTGTGTGGCCACCTTTGAAACTGTCTTCTGAAATTCACATGTGTTCCATGTCAAGCTTGTGCCTAGTCTTGTACAGACAAGTGTGCAAATGTACACACACACACACACACACACACACACACACACACACACACACACACTAACAAAAGGCCTGGAAGGAACAGAGAGATCAGGTAGTAAGAATAATTCTATGCATAGGGGATTTTTGGAAAAGAAACTAGGAAAGGGGATAGCATTTGAAATGTAAATGAAGAAAATATATAAGAAAAAAAGAAAAAAGAAAAAAGAAAGAAGAGGAAGAAGAAGAAGAAGAAGAAGAAGAAGAAGAAGAAGAAGAAGAAGAAGAAGAAGAAGAAGAAGAAGAAGAAGAAGAAGAAGAAGAAGAAGAAGACCCTGAGATTCCATCTTACACTTGGCAGGATAGCTAAGATAAAAACTCAAGAGATAGCACATGCTCATGAGGATGTGGAGCAAGGTAAACACTCCTCCATTACTGGTAGGAGTGCAAAATTGTACAATAACTGTTGAATTCAGTTTGGCAGTTTCTCAGAAAACTGGGAATAATTCTACCTCAAGACGCAGCTATACCACTCCTGGGCAAATACTCAAAAGATGCTCTACCATCACACAAATACGCTTGGTCAACTATGTTCATAGAAGTTTTATTTTGGATAGCCAGAAACTGGAAACAACCTAGATGTCCCTCAAGTGACGAATGGATAAAGAAAATTTCAGATATGAATTTTGCAGGAAAATGGATGGATCTTGAGGATATCATCCTGAGTGAGTTAACTGAGACCCAAAAATAACATGCTTGTTATGTACTCACTTATGAGTGTATGTTATCCATAAAATACAGGACACCCATGCCAGACTTCATAAGCCCAAGGGAGGATGCTTGAATCTCACTTAGAAGGGAGAATAAAATTGTCATAATGGGCAGATGAAGAGAGGGTACTGGTTAGGAGAGGGAATGGGAAGGAGAATGGATCAAATGTGAGGAAAGATAGAAGAAAGGAGCTTAGGGCCAGAGGTCCAGAGGTCCAGAGGGCCAGAGGGCCAAGAGAACGAATGGAAATTTGCAGATGGTAGGGGTAGGGGTGGGAGGGATCTCCAGGATACACCAGAGACCTGGGGTGGGTAAGGTTCCTAGGAATTAATGGGGGTGACCTTAGTTGAGACTCAGAGCAAAAAAGATATTTATTTTGAAAAGGCTACTTCCTGTAGCCAGGAATCACCATAGTTCAAGAGGGACACCAATCCACCCACAAAAACTTTCAACCCAAAATTTATCCTGTCTATAAAAAAAATGCAGGGATGAGGATGGAACAAAGACTGAGGTAATGGCCAACCAATAACGACTATATTTTTAAAACTGAAATGTTCACAAATTCTGTGTGACCATGACCTGTTCTTCTGGTGTCCTCCATACCTTCTGATTTCTACAGTCTTCCCTTCCCCTCTTCCAAGAGGTTTGCTGAGCTCCTAATATTTGGCGGCGTGTCTTTTCCATCTTCTTCCATTCTAGGCCACAGGAAGCTTCTCTGACAATGTTTGAGCTAGCCATTGATCTAAGAGTATAACAGCATATCATTAGAGTGCATTTTTCTTGATTGTGTGTGTGTGTGTGTGTGTGTGTGTGTGTGTGTGTGTGTGTGTGTGTGTTTGACTATTTTTCCCAGGCTGATCAGAACAGTATCTCCATTTGTGGAGAAGTAGAACACCTTAATAATAATAATGTTTTTACTACTATTTAGGTATATACACAGCTGCTTTGGTAGCTATATCCATATCATTAACATGTTCATATTATTCTATTCTTTTTCCATTACATGTTAATCAAAATAATTTGTATTCCTGATCACACTGAGGTAGAAATTATTATGTGTCTTGGTTTATATGCCATCTGAAACCTTAGAGGATTGTGATAACCTGGGTTATATAGGACAGTGACCATGCAGTTAGACTGCTTATTACTAAAAGTAGGGTTCACACGATTCTACTAGTATATTTTATTCATGGTCAAATTACAGAAAGATTAGACTGCCCTTGACAGGCTTTAATGTAGAAAATGCTCTTATCCCTTTCTCTTGGTGGCTTTTAAAAATGCTGTCAGATATCCCAGAACTCTGCTTGTGTAATGTTTCAGGAAAACCCCAGAACTTTTTTAGTTCACTCTTAGGTATTAAGAAACAATTTCATTTTTATATATAATTTCAACAGCTTTTCTCCTTATCCAATTTAATACTTCTTTTCTCCGCACACAAGACCAGGCAGGCCTGACCAACACTTGACAGATGATCGTGTGGGAAGTGGCATGATTATTAAAGAAAAATGGCCGCGTTTTATATAGCTGGCGATGGCTGACTCTAGTTTCTGAAATTTCTTTTTGGCAGTGATTCATATGCTGCCTAGAAACACATGGAATACTTTGGTTGTTGCATTGCTGATGGAATTATATTCAATATGGGACTTTGTCTGAAATGAGTTATGGCTCACTGTTTAAAATTCCTGTCTCAAATATCATATCTCATGGGACATACTGAAACACTAGTGTTGGCCTAACCTCATCCCTGGTTACAGAGCTCTTGGCCATTTTCTTATAAGATCATATGCCAACACAGCTTCCTAAGGTGTGTGTGTGTGTGTGTGTGTGTGTGTGTGTGCACTCATTCTATATACTTGCATTGATATTATCAATAGTTTTAATATTGTTGAAAGTCACAATGTCATGACAAATCTGAGGACTAGTGATTCCACTTAGAAATACCCCTACATGCTGTTAAGTAATCCACTCTCTCACAGTTAAGGTAAGGGCATTGGCATTTACCAGCAAGTAAAGCTTATCAGACACTTTGTTCCTGACACCTGGTAATATTCACAGCTTGGTATTTTAGAAGTTCCAAAACATCCATTTATCACACTGCAAAAATCATCAAGAAATGATTTAAAATGTTCATATTTTGTGCCTGGTGTGAGCACATCTTTGGGAGTCACTAGCATGAAGCAGCAAAAGGCTCACTTCTCTTTCAAGTCTATATTACTCCATTTCATGTGGACTATATAAACATTAATCTGAAAACATGAAAATATCTGAGTTGAAACAAGAATTATCACTAAGTATCAGAAGAAGAGCTGATGAAATGCAGTCTGATAATTATTATGCTGAGCTGTAAGGAAATAGCCCATAAAAATCCAAATCTAATAAGCAATCCAAATTGCCAGTTTAATTCACTATATAAATTTATCATGTATTTGCATTCTTTCAAGATTTATCATATGCCGTCTTTAATTTTGATTGTCAACTTGATTAGATTAACCTTTAAGGAAGAAGTAAAGCTCCTCTTCCTGGTTCGGTCTGTGAGGATGACTCAAAAACCAATTAGACCATGAGAACTCTGACTTAATAAATGGGCCAGGCTCTACATAGACTCATAGTCTGATGCTCTTTGAGAGACAGAGAGAGAGAGAGAGAGAGAGAGAGAGAGAGAGAGAGAGAGAGGCAGTGTCACCCATTCAGAAAGAGTCCATCACTGAGGACATGTTCTTGGTGCTGTAGACCCTTCTTGAATGTGACTTTTCTCTCATTTCTAAGAGTAATGCAATTAAATGAGTATGTCTCCTTGGCCACATACTTCTGCCACCACAAACAATTAAGCTAAAATAAATTCCTCACGCCTTTACTCATTTTTGATATATTAGAAGGAAACTAATATATTAGGTGGGATATGGAATGTTAAACAACTCCCTGGATGTATGTAAAGAGAAAAATATGAATGATTCTAAAATGAAACATCCCACATTTTAAGATGGTTCATGACTGAAAAAAAACTGAGTGGTATTTTTCATTTCACAACACTAGGATAATCTTATACATTTCCATACAGATAATCAAGAATGAAGCAAATTTTAGTACATACTAAAATCATGGCACTAAAGGAAAGCTATTATAAGGTATTGAATATTGAATCATTTCACATAGGCAAATATAATAGACAATATAACGAATAGACAATATTAAGCTATAATGATAGAGTTTGGGATACTGTTTACCTGAAGCCAGACATATAGATGACTATAAGTATATAAAGGATATTTTCTGAGGTAGTAAAATGATCATTCATTATATTTGCATTATAATTGCATTGCTATTTTGTGGAGGGCTATTCTCATTCTAATGTATATAAGCTAACTCTAAAAAAATCTTTTTTGTTGAACGAAGTGAAATTATTGCCTTCAGAGTCATAAACTCCACCTTCTCATATACATACTGATACTATGAATCTCTAGTGTATACTTAAATCTCTCCACATAGAAGGAATTAAACAGATAAAATTTAGAGCAGAGATTGAAGGAAGGACCATCCAGAGACTGCTACACCTGGGGATCCATCCCATAAACAACCACCAAACCCAGATACTATTTCAGATGACAAAAGATTTTGCTGACAGGACCCAGCTGTCTCCTGTGAGGCTCTGCTAGTGCCTGGCAAGTACAGAAGTAGATGCTCCAAGTCATCCATTGGTCAGAGGACAGGGTCCCCAATGAAGGAGCTAGAGAAATAACCAAGGACCTGAAGGGGTCTGCAGTCTTATAGAAGGAACAATAATATAAACTAACCAGTTACCCCCTCCCCAGAGCTCCCTAGGACTAAACCACCAACCATAGACAACACATGGCAGGACTCGTGTCTCTAGCTGCATATGTAGCAGAGGATGTCCTAGTTGGCCATCAATAAGAAGAGAGGCCCTGGGTCTTGCAAAGATTCTATGCCCCAGATAGGGGAATGTCAGGTCCAGGAAGCAGGAGTAGTTGGGTTGGAGAGCAGGGGCTGGGAGAGATAGTGGATTTTGAGAGAGGAAACTAGGAAAGGGGATAACATTTGAAATGTAAATAAAGAAAATATCTAATAAAATTTTTAAATTAAAAATTAAAGAATGTATTATAAAGTACATTATGAATAGGTAGAATTTGAAAGTCTACAAGAAATTAAGTAAGAGAATTAAAGAGGTTTACATCATTTATACAGGATCCAAATGTACAAACAATTTTAGTGCTCATTACTTATATTGAATTAATTCCAAATAAAGATTAACCTTGAAATAGTCCAAAAAGCTGTTAACACACCTTATAATAAAACAGATGCACTGCTTTTATACACTGAAAAAAATAAACACCACAGATATGGATACTTAATTCAAACTAAAGCACATCGCAAAGAGAATGATTCAGATTCAAGTACTAGGGTAAAGGAGAATTAACTATATTTTCTGTTTTCTGAAAATGAAGAAATTGTTGTTGAGATAACCAAATTATTCTCATTTGGAGTGGGACTTTTAATACGTAAAAAATATGAAATATGTGTTCAGAAGTATACAAGAGGATTCATGATAGGTGTGGGAGGACAGGCCTATAATCCCAGAGTTTGGAAAGTGCCCCCTGCCACCCCAATATACTACATCAGGGAACAGAAGGAAAACTCTCTTATTTGGTAAAAGTGTGAAGGTCAGTTTAAAGGAACAGAAGACAACACTGACTTTGAGTGGGAAATGAACACTGCTGATATCAGTATCTATTCAGATATCAGAGATGGTTTGGGAAAAGAGTTTGGATAGCATGGAAAAAGAAGATGGTAGACACTGAAGTCACAGCGCCCCAAGGAGGTAAAGAGGTGGACAGGAGGATCCTGAAGGAAGTTGCTCCAGGTTGCAGACTGTGTGCTGAGGATGGCACATGAGATCTGTAAGAGCTGAGGAGAGAATATGAAAGAGTTCTAGGATTCCTATCATCTAATGCCAAACCATAGCCTTGTGCTAATTATTTTAATTACAAAGTGAGTGGGAGAAGTTATTTACTTACAAACATTGAAAATACAGAGAAGAAACATGATAAGAAAAAATAGCACTCACTTAGACAATTAAATAGTGGTACATAAGAGATAGGAGATATAGCAAGAAACAGAAAGTCCAAGGGCAAAAAGAAATTCACTATTTTCTTTTCAAGAACAGACCATCACTTGTCTGCCAGTTTTCTTCAACATTCTATCTCTTTTTGGTGTCAATCTTTGTTACAGTGGAAAAAAAAATGTGGCTTTGCTCCTGATAGACTTATTAGCCCACTGATGAAACTATAATTTAGATTCACTAACTAAAGTTATATTGTAGTTTCACATCTCAGTGAAAATTCCTACCATATTTGTCATGGACAAAAGCAGAGTCAATATAAAAATGAAGACAGTGCACTGATTCACCTTGGAGACGTATCTTTTATGAAGCCTGGGGTTTAGTGTATTTAGCATGAAACAAAGCTCAGTATGGTTAAAGCTAAAAAAAAAAACGTATAGACGTCTTAGGAAAGCACAGGTTTATTTTGAGCATTGTACAACCCTGAAGCATAATGGTAAAAATGTAAAAGTATATACTGCTAATAGTTTTATTTGGGTATCTTAAATGTGGAGCATCAATGAAATGAGAAATGAGTTCAAAGTGTATGCACATGTTTATAAGCATAAGTAAATAGGTGCAAACTATGATGTAACTAGACTTAGGAAGTGTTCTGATTAATAAAAACTGAAGTGATTTCAAAGGCTCCATGGTAAAATGTGTCCTTAAACAATAATAGTAATGCAAGCAGGATACTATTGTTTCTGAAGGTGACTCATCCAGGCTTTTACCTAAAAGTCAGAGTAATTCTAAAGACAGAGTGAGAGTTGAGTAACATGCTAATGTAGGGAACTAATGCTCTGTAATCAGTCGATGTGATACTGAACCCAAAAGTACATGTCCACAAATCCCCAGGAGAATCAAGTGCAGCTAGGCAATGGAAACACAGGTTGTCCCCACTGTGGCATGCCTGAAAGCATGAAGTTTACTTGAGTAACCCATTGCTACTTTGCTGAGCTAGGTCTTAATATTTGCAGGAGTAAACACTCCTAGATGATTTTGTTTAAAAGAGTCTGAAAACAATATATTCAGGTGAAAGTTCTACAAATATAAATTGGATTAATTATCAAAAGTTTATACTAAAATTATGTGAACAAGAAAAATGCATGCAGAAGTTACCTTAAGATTCACTGTGCCACTCTTGGGAATAACCCAAATGATTCCCCATTCTTCTTCAGTGATATTTGCTGCTCTATTCATAATAGTGAGAAATTGGACGCAATCTATCAGCAGATGAATGGGTAATGAACGGATGTTGTTATTTATTTACACAGTGGATTAGTATTCAGATGTTAAGAAAATAAAATTCACAGATGAATAGAATAAGTTAGAAAAAAGTTATCCTGAGTGAGGTAATCCAGACCCCTGAAAATATATAATGTATGATTTTTTTCTGATATCTGGATGTTAGTTTTAAGCATTTGACATGTTGTTGCAATTTATATATCCACATTAGGTGTAGAGTAATGGACAATTTATATTTATATAAATATACTTTATATATATATATAATATAGAATAATATATTATACTTATAAATAGAAAGGGGGAAGTAAAGTGAGACGGTAAAATGAAGAGGGTAATGCAAGAGGGGGATAAAGGAGGAACTATGGGAAAAGACCACTAACTCTAAAGAAGCTTCCTTATTGAAAGATAGACATACAGTTGCCTAGCT